>NC_050180.1:37832308-37979808 GCF_008315115.2 Sander lucioperca | reverse complement strand
GTGAAAAAATCATTTTGGAAATGTCTGAATTTATTTATTTATTTTAACTCGCAAGGTTCTTACTGCAAGGGGAAAACGGTACGTACTGCTGGGCACAGAAAAATCAATAATGGAAACAATGACTTCTTGGCATAAGTGTGACAAGTTCCCACACAACATGGATACCTTTGGGATAAGACACGGCAAAGAAAACTAATCGTTTCCCCTCGAGAGGAGAATAAACATCTAATTACAGCGATATGTCAACACCTGTGTAAAGCGCTCTTTCAAAATGCTCTTGCATACCATGAAATGTTAATGGTCACATTGAACACAAAACAAGTGTTTGGTGCCAGCCAGAACATTTGAAACAGTTTCACTTTGAATGAGTCCATTAAAAATCACAATGATAATGTTTGACAAGAAATGGTTCAGTAACATCTACTGACAATACCTCTTACAATAAATTCATGTCGTCATGATGTAGCACAGAAAAAGGACAACTCAAATGTTTTTTTTTTTTTTTTTTACTTGGGATATAAAAAACAATATTTAATTTGGCGACTTACGGGTTCAAAAATATTCAGCTGGAATGCAAAATTACAAACTAACAAACTAGTTCCCTTTAATTGTGTTTCGCTATCCCTGAGAACCTTATTCATAATGAAAGAAACCAAAGTCTTGAATAATAAAACACAAGTTCAGCTACAGATACGCTTTTTAAATATTTATAGTGGCCACAAAGGTAATGACCATGGTGTTATGCTGCCAGAAGTGGGAGGGGGTCTGGAGACTTCACTTACTTCATTTTTCCTTGGATGTACTATGAGATAATCTCTTGGAGTATGATGGAAGGCATGGGAGAGCACTGTCCAAGGTAACTCAAGCAGAGCAAATTCCAGGCCGATGATGGCAGGCAGACATAGATCAAGACAAAACGGTTGAGACTGAGTATTGTCATTTTGGCTCCTTGGTGTAATTCAGTTTAGCAAAGGTGGTGGAAACACATGGGCATAAAACAGACAAAAGCCTCCCTTAAAGTTATGCTGGCTGATTAGACTCTTTTCAGGTTGAAGGTGGGCCGGAGCTTTGAAACTTATTAGGTCACAAATTCTTTCTACCAATAAGGATGACAAAAGGTGTCATTTGTCCCGCCCTAACTGGTGCAACAACATTAACAGTGGACTCAGGAAGATGTCAATCATTCAGTCTAATCACACCCACAAAGTCCTGGAAAAAGTCCAATCAGCCACATTAACTATAAACACCTGTGTGGATGTTCAGTGTTATGATTTGGACATTTTATGATCATCATGCAATATTTAGCCTCCATACTCTACTTGAGCATCTCCCATGCTTACTGTATGTAAATGAGCCCTACCTTTGTTAAATCACTACATCTCTGAATGTTGTTAATATTTGGAAATGTACAACGCATGAAAATATCAAGAGATGCACAAGAAATATTTGGCATTTCATGTTCTAGTTTTTTTTTCTACGCTGACGTGCTCTGGTCCATGAGGGGAATTGTAAGGGCACCAGGCCTCTGATTGCCTTCCACTTTTTTATCATTTTATATTTCTGCAATTCCAGCATGTTTTCATGTTTATATCTTTAAGGCCACAGTTTTAAGCAAACAACAATTTGTAAGTCCTTTCTAAAAGCAAAACTAATCACAAGAGCGTTGAACCATACAGAATATTGACCCTTTGGCCATGATATCACTGCTACAGTACAATATTACTACAGTAGCACTTCACATTTTACTGTACAAGCTTAGGCTTTTTTTTTAAATGTTAAGTGTTAAATGCAGTTATCTCCCAACTGATCTGTGAGGATAACAAATCAATATTCTGGATGGTTCTGGACTTAAGACATGAAGGTAAAAATATTGGAACCAACAGGTGTATGTCTCTTTCTAGAGACAGAGCGGGGTTGATGGGACTGGATTTGGACCCCTGTGGAGTGACGGACAGTGCAGCCTCCACCTTTAACTATTGATGCCTACCACCACGGGTGTCAATCCGTTACACAGACCCCCGCAGAGCTACGCAGGGGTCAGCATTGCATAGATAACGTATAGGGTGTAGCTTTTCACATATGTAGTCACAGTGTTTGGGCAAAAAAAGAAAATAAATCACTTTTTTGTCAGTGTATTTTTCTGCCCATCAGAATATCCATGAAAAAAAGAAGTCTGAAGTGGTCGGTCTCACTGTAGGTACTCTGTTGGTATTATTACAAATGTGATCACCACGGTATAAAAAAATAGCCTTTCGCTGAGGTCATCAAGTCTCCCACGTCAGTGCTGATTGGGCCCTTGCCAGGATCAAGGGTCACAGTGCAATGACAAACTGTGCAGTGCAACTCCCCCCTCCCTGCACCTGCACGCCACCCTCAGAGTTCCTCCTTTCTCTTGACAACCTTTTCCTGATCACGTCCTCTTAGGCTGCGCATGAAACCTATGAAGCCCGCCTCCTGTGGAGAGAGGGACAATTAAAATCGGTAAAGCACAAGGTTCAGGGATCATTTCACAACTTGAAGCAATTATCTTGAATTTTGTCTTGAAATGCCTTTTTTTTTTTGTAATCTCACGGAAATCAGAGTACCGCCATTAAACACTATCTCGTTCTCAACTTAGCCTGACAGCATGGAGATAAGAGAAGAAGAAATTTTGTTGCCATGTTCAAGATCAATCTACTTAGCCCTATCTGTACTATTGAGATGTGCCTGCAAAATTCTCTGCTGCCAATTGTCCAATACTACACTTAAAGTTGGGTTGATCTGTGTGCATAACCCTGGTCACTGACTGTCCTTTTTGCCATAAATAATTCAGTTAACATAATATTTTTTTCCACTTGTAGTGGAATTACAATAGTTGTATTTAAAAAAAAGCACACTTTTACACAGTGAAACCAACAGTGAGAATGTTTAGGTGCATATTTAGTCCATAAACGGAAAACATAGAGAAACCTGGTTCTTCAAATTCCTGTATGTGATTCTAACAATATCCGGGTTTGTTTCATCTCTCTTACTCCTTTTTGACTCCACATTTACCCACTCTGTCATTTCTGTACCATCTGAGTTCTGTCAGTCAGTGCGTTTACATGCAGTTAAAAAAAAAGATTATATTCGGGTTAAGGTAATACCTCGGTTTCTCAAACACATGGTGTTTTTTTGTTTTTTTTTACCGTATGTTGGGAGTATGTAGAGGTCGACTGATTCATCGGTTTTGCCGATTAATCGGCACCGATAGTTGATTGGTGGAACTATCGTTATCGGCAAAAATCCATACCGATAGTTTTTCCTGGTTGCGTCCATTGCTGGAGTGGCTGAGAAGCGCGCGCTGTCATTCATTACACAGTACGCGATAGCTGAGAAGGGTCTGCTGGCATCATGCATTACAATAGCGGCCTCTAGAGGCGAAATAAAAACTATCACTGATGCCTCGTGTTGTTTATTTTCGACACGTGTTACTGCGCGCTGCACGGAGAGCACGGAGATCAGATGCGCGTTTAAAGCATCGACAGCAAAAAGGTATGTATACAGTACATTTTGTCATATCATTATAAAGTTAATAATTTGTTGAATAGATGCTGCATTAGTAGAGAAAGAACAGCACAACAGTATGTTTGTTTGCTTTCGAGGCGGAGATGACGCCAAATATTAGTAGTAGGCTAACTTACCTCAAGCGGTTAAAACACTGACAAAAATAAACCCAAGTCCGACCCAAATGTCAGAATCAGAACCCTAAAGGATCGTCCACGATCCCAAACGGCACCTCTGATTCATATTTAGATAATTTAATAACAGTTAAACGTAGAGACTGATTGCTGCAGCTAAAAGCTAACGAGTGTCTTTCTAGCCTTTACAGGTGATTTTCTATCCAGCCTGGAACTTGTACCTTTTTTCGGGGTTGTTGAGCATTAAATCCAAACTGTTACATCCAAGATTTATCCGCTTGATGTCCATAATTCATCACGTTTTCGGTCATTTCTGCCGCTAACTCCGTGCTACCCATAGACAGTAGGTGCTACCGACAAGGGAATCTCACATGATGCCTTTGTTTATGTTCTCAACCAATGGGAAGGCAGGTCCGTCACACATTACGCCTTATATGGGCATCCAAGCGAGAACAAAGAGTATAGTGGGAAAGATAGATCCCTCCAGGTCAGAGATCGTCTGTTACCGTTGTCCTTTATATGAATTATAATGCTCATTATGTTTATTTTTGCACTGGATGACTCCAAATATGTAGGAGAACTGCTTTAGACAACACACATGCTTGTGTAGCATTGCTGTGGGTGTAATATCAATAAATATGACATTATTATTTTGATTATCGGCAAAAGCGTCTGGACTTTTTTTGAAACAATGTATGTATTTTGTCAACTGTATAAGTTATAAATACTATCGGTCGATTAATCGGTTATCGGCAAATACGGCCCAACCTAGCTATCGGTATCGGTAAAATCGGTCGACCTCTAGGAGTATGTAACTAAACCAGCTATGGGGTTTATATGGACCAGCTTACTTTTTTACCAAAGAAAAAAGAAATTCTCGTTATGTGTTCACTGTGTTAAAATCTTCAGAGACCGTAAGAAAAAAAAAGAAAAAAGTACAAGGTGAGATATGCAGCACCACTTACCCCACGATCTCCATTGTATTTTTCCACAAACTTGCCATAGTTGTAGTGGTTAAATGTTGGGTAGCCCTCCACTCCTTCCTGCTTACAAAGCTCGTGGTTCTGTCCTTTTGTACAGTCCACAGCGGCGTACACAATCTAAGGAAAAAGGGAGCAATCACCTTCAGTGTGATGTTATACAAAATATAACTTAACATAGAGCTAGAGATTTCACTTGTATAGACATTTGACATGCTGCCTTATTAGATGAAAGGAGTGGGAGTATGACTTAAGGAAATTAAATTGTAAAACATCAAAGTGTATAAAATCAAGTACTCTTATTATTACAGTAACTTAATGTATACATTTTTTTAAAGTTTTGAGTCATCCAATCTCAAACTTATTACATTATTTTTCTAATGAACATGGTTAGCATATTGGCATACTTCACAACATGAACTGTAAGTGGGTTGAAACTCTGTAGGAAGCCTTCTTTAATCTACAGTATGTTTGAGGAGAAGTTGAGAAAAGAAAAGTTGTGGTCATTTTCACTGATAACAAAAACAATGCTAACCATGAATGCTAACTACGAGAAAGTTTAACGTAGGTATTTGCCCTGCCTGTGAAGAAAAAGAACATCTTTCGGCTCCCACAACCTTTTGAGAGCAAGTTTATATTTTATTCTATTTCCCGGGGTTTTATTATTCTGTAACAATGATTTTAATTCACAGCTGGCATTTTTATTGTTTTGGGTTAATTAGTTATTGTTTCAGTGCACTCACTATATTTTCAAAACAAGTGAACTTTATTATAATTGTGGATCAATACTACAACAAATGTGCACACAGAATATTACAAGAGAATGTAATAGAGAACTCAATATTTATTAACTGTATAATGGTAATTTACAACGAGTGCACGTGTGTATTCAGCCGTTCTGGCAATGAGCAGGCTCAACACATTCTCCCTTTCCAAAATTAGACCACTAGTATCTCTCCAAGCTGCAACAAATGACTGATGCATTGCTGTTCAGCTAAACCATTTGGAGTGGGTGGTGGGGGAAAATCCCACAACAATCACTCCTACATAAAAACAACAAGGGAGATTTATGTTCCGAGGCTGTTGCATCGATTAGTGACAAGCCGCCCCAATGAGGCGTAAATGCCGCCTCACTGATACACGGCGCACTCAGCGTGTCCTTTTGGACAGCTGAAATGTCACCCTCTTTCAGGGTGCTGAGCGCTGCACATTGAACTTGTCACCGCCAAATAATCGCTCCCCGTCCATCTGACTGCTCGAGCTGAATGTGGAAATGACAGATCTGCTGCAGAAGGAAAACATATCCGACACTTTCTCTGCGCATACAACCGTGAGGCGACGCTCAAAGCGTCTTGTCCTAATTACAAAATACAAGGGCCTCTTGTTTTTCCCCCCATGCAAATACAAATACTCAAATGTTGAGAATCTGCATAAGCGTCAACATATTGTTAGATGAGTACACTCATGTTGAGTGTTGGCTTCGTCTGCATCAGCAGCACAGACATCTGTGAACACGAAAGGGAGAAGAGGGAAGAAATAGTCTTGTGCACATCAATAGGGAAGACAGAGGGTATAAAAGGATATTCTTCTTCTATGGTCTGTTAATCAGGTGTCTTAAACTAGGGATCAATGTGCTCCCACAAGAGGATTTGATGGACTTGCTGTAAGCTGTGTCAGCAGGACTGAGATGTTTCACCTTTGAAAAAGCAAAAATAGTCAACAGAAATTTAGCAGACAACACTGCCCAAAATGATCCTATTCTTTGTGTATCGGGGGAAATTCGCCAGCCGATACTGTTCACAATGTCTAATTCTTTCTATATTTAACCACCTCTAAGTTAGTTTGAGATACAGAGAGTACTTTGAGCAGCTGTAACAGCAGCTGCAACGAGGGACGTAATGTAACCACCGACTCCATCCGACTGCTCATCCCTGTGTGTAATCAATCAGAGTTGCTGTGAACTGCCAGGAGAAAATGAGGCCGTACAGCCGCTGTTCTTCAAAAGGTCCACAACCAATTCCGTTATTGATCCATCTTCAAGTGACAGAGGAGCCCCACATCATTTTTTGATTGAATTGAAATTCTGAGGAGCAGCATATTACCAGTTGGCTTGGTCTTAATCCACCAGCATCACACTGACGAGCGGAGCAGTAATCAAACTGTACTGATACACTCAGACCTAGTACTGTTCTCACAACAAGGTTCCTATGCTTATAGTACTAGACATGGAGGTCTGCAATACTAGTGCTTGAGTAAATCAAGGAATATTTGAATTGACCAGCATTAGTTATATTAAAAGGGAGACAATGTCATTTTGAAAGACAAAGTAACACACCTTCCCTTTATTTTATTTATTTATTCCTGTATATACATATTGAAGCTGCCATACCAATTAAAAACAATAAATGAACACACCATGGTGACTGAGGCGAGGTACTCAACTCTACTTTCAAAAGCTTTTTTACTTTTTATTTTAAAAATTTTTATTAGACATTACTAGGCTATTTATAGATTTTTTTATGGTTTGTACAGGGTTCACCTAAAAACTAGGGCTGTCAAACGATTACATTTTCTTAATCGCGATTAATCGTTGAATTTCTATAGTTAATCGCGATTAATCGCATGTTTTATCACATGATTAAAATTCTATTATTTTGCATTTCAGAACTGTTTTTAAGTACATATTAACAATGGAAAGCCATTCTTACCAGTGTATCTTGATTGGGAATCAAATGAATGCAAAGAAAATGACTTTATGAACTTGATTTTAAGATTTGTATTTGTTTATTATATATTTAATCTAGTCACACGTTTGAATTTAACAACAACTTTGAATGCACCACGAGGCTGTAAATTACCAGTTTCATTGAACACACCGTCTGTGTTTTTCCGCCAACAGCAGCTGCAGATTGTTACATGCCGGTGTTGAATCCTCTACAGTAAAATACAGACAAACTTTACACCGTTTAGCGTTAGCTGTCAGCATTGTAACCGTGTTTAATCCAGCTACTAGCTAGCTGTAGGCTAACGTTAGCTGCTGTCGAGTGTAGTGTTAACTATCGTCACGTGCAGCGATGTTTCTGTTGCCTGTAACGTCTGTTTCAGAGAATCAGAGAGAAGTGCAGGCATATCAGTGGCACCAGAATGAGGCACCGAAATCCGTGTTGCTATTCCTGCAGCAGCAGGATGTGTTACGAGGAAGTACGGCAAAATAGTAGCCTGTTAGGCACGACGCAAAGCCGAGTGAAGTGAAAATAAATTAATAAATGGCGGCATGCGATTAATACGTAAAAAAAAAATGTACGCATTATGCTCGACCCTTAATCGCATCACGATTAATGCGTTAATGCTGACAGCCCTACTAAAAACCTTAAGAAATGATATATAATGTACATTATATATAATATAGGAGAGATGTGATGTTATTTATCTTACCTAGGTCACCTAGGTAAGGACTACTAGTTAATCAGAAGCAGAGTATGATGGCATGCCATGCTAGCAGCTAGGCGAGCATTATAACGTGTGTTACAAAGTGACAAACGTTTGTCACGGAAGGCTGGACTACAATAGAGCTGTTTGGGGCAGTTTGTGAACAGTGTTTTCTGTTGGAGATGGTAAGTCCCTTTGGGGTGGACTTTGGGCTTTTTCACTTTGTAAACCTATAAAGTGGGCAAAAAGATATACTGTATAACACAATAAAGGAAAGGGGAAAAGCCAAAAAGCATAATATGAGCACTTTAACTTAAGTTTAACCACATGAAATGGGGTGTATCATTATGTCTGTAATGTGATGCAAGTCATGTTGAAATGGGACTCTACTTGTGCAAAACAAAGTTAAAAACAGAAAGTTAAAGTCTCCATTTAAAATCCATATTGCTATAAACTCAATAGTACATGACTTTGATTAAGGTCTGGATCAGGGACGGGAAAGAAAAAAATCCAATTAGCACCATGATCATGGTCAGTATATTTTTTCTGTTTAGTACATTAACTTTACAGGTACTGTAGCAGCACCAAGGCAGGTCACGTTGGGCAAATCCTTCAAAAATATATCCAATTCTCAGATGAAGCCGTTTTCTTATTACAGTGGCAACAGACAGCTTTTGGAAACGAGCAGTTGCAGCCAATGTGCGCGTTTAATGCTGCTATTGATTAGAATTTAGAGGAAAACACAGCATGGAACAAACCCTGCACACAGCTCCCCTGCTGTCATACAGCACAGAAGTTTTAATGGTTTGTGTCTTCAAACCTGGAGCTAAGCTTGTGTTTGTCTTTGGTAAATGAGGCGAGGGCAGCTAATAGACTGTGATCAACACAGGCCTGGTGCTATACGCTGGGGCCCGGCTTTACAAATAAAGGGGATTGCCAAGTAAACACATGCCCAGTTCTCAAGATTTACTCTTGTTCAAACACAACTTCACATCTCCACTGGCCACTGGAGGGACAACGATAGGGAAGATATCTTAAAGCTCCCATATTATGCTCATTTTCAGGTTCATAATTGTATTTTAAGGTTGTACCAGAATAGGTTTACATGGTTTAACTTTCAAAAAACACCATATTTTTGTTGTACTGCACCGCTCTCTCTCACTGCTGCAGCTCCTCTTTTCACCTTGTGTTCAGGTCTCTGTTTTAGCTACAGAGTGAGATATCTTTTCTTTTGTACTATCTTTGTTTGCACTCGCACATGCACAGTAGCTCAGATCATAGAGCATGTCAGCTAGCTTCATAGACGGTAAAAGAAAGGCTGTTTCTCCAACTTCGGTCAGTTACAAGGCAGGATTAGCTGGGAGACTTCTTCTAAATGAGGGTGCACATGTAAGTAGTTCTTTTGTAGATTATGGTGAACTTGTGTGTATTGTAGCAGTGCTTTGCCATTGAGAACGAGGTAGCATGCTAACAGTTGCGGTTAGCCAGCTCGTTTCGGCTAGTGACGTAGAAAGCCTTGGGGATTTTGACCAGCTCACCCAGAGACTGAAGGCAGGACACATTCAGAAACCAGTATCTCACTCAAAACAGCATGGATGTTTTTTTTGCGTTTGTATGCAAGTTTGTATGCGTGTAGAAGCACCAGAGACACAAAATAACCCAAAATCCGGAGCTTGCGGAGGTTTCCTCATACTGATCCAAACATCACAGCTGGTGAAGCAGTGCCAAAGAGTCTTAAGCTGTTGTCGCTGCTATATACTGGATGTAAAAAAACATTTCTGACAGTTATGAAAGTCCTAACTTTTCTCTTAAAATCCATGGCCATTTTAAGAATTATTAATTAAGGACATATCGAAGCCTGTTTGTTTAACTCACCGGCGTCTCAGTCAAAAACATTTTTTACAGTCGATGTTACAACTATTATTTTTCCCTGTACTGCAAAGACAACATACATTTTACATTGTGGAGAGGACATACTGTTATTTTATTGCTGATGATGAAAACAACAAAGGCACTTATGAGTTGCTGAAGTTGCAGCTAGAGGGCAATTAGAGACTTGTACAAAAACATTTTCAGATCGTCTGTTGAGGTTTAATGTTGTCCAGAAAAGTTATAAAGGATTGCGTCAGCAAAATGGATGACTAAGTTGTTGAGGATACGTCACCGTTTCACACCATCTGACAATGATTTAGAAAAATTCCAAAGATATGAGAGAGCAACATTGCCTGAGCACTATTGGAACAATGTGCTGTTAACAATAACATGTAAATGAAACTATAAAATCAAAAGACAACAATTTGATATTTTTTTAAGGTGACTGTCACTAAATGATGATAAATCATAGCTCAGAGTATTGCCGGACAGGCGGCCAATTTCTTCAGGGTCTGTGTGTGTGTGTGTGTGTGTGTGTGTGTGTGAGTCACACAATTAAAGAGGTTTGGAAATACTGAGCCCTACAGTCAGAGGGTATTAACAGGGAAGAGCAGGAGAGGGAGTGTGTCAGGACATAAGTGCTGAGGGAAAAGGAATGAAAGGGAGTAGAGATGATGGAGGACGAGTGTGTCCTGTTGCGACTGCATGAACCTCCAATAACCCTAAGCCCCATGTGTGCCGAAGATTTGATTAGACTATGTGCGCTTTAGCTAAGTGGTCAAATTCCTAACTGACAAATATTAGGAACGAGTTAGTTAGGAATGAGTTGCACGTTTTTGACTTTTCAGAACACAACTGTTTAAAGGTTTTTTTCAGACATTTACGGTAGAGTATGCAATAAGTGGCTGCAATCACTCTGCAGGCCTCAATACTCATTTCAGAACAGCTGCATATTTCATGAAACTCTTATCCGACACCTCTTGAGCTGACAGCAAAATCAAAAAAACGCAGGTGTGCCGAGTACAGAACATAAAAGAATTGATTATAAAGTGTCATGTCATTTGAGCATGTAAATCCAATTTGACTGCATTACATACAGAATCAAGTCCATATTGTAGAAACAGTTCGGGAAATATGCGTGTTTACTTTCTTACCCAGAGTCACATGAAAAGATTGATATCAATATCCTCAGTGTGTCCAGTACAGATACACGGCCCCGGTATGTTTAGGGTGTCAAAAGCTGTTTTAATTGCACAGTGCATCTTATGCACATATAGAAATGGAAAAAGAGACGTTTAAGAGACAGTTGGCTTATGATTGGCTATATTTTATGACCAACAACTATTGGGCAAATTGACAGCATGCAGCAATCTAGTTTCAAAAGGTTGTTAGCTTTGAGTATGGCGGTAACTGTCACATAAGTCTGTAAAACAGCAGAGGCACATCAGTCTGTATTGTTATCATGATTTAGATTTAAGTTAGTTTAAATGTGTGTATGTGATTGAATGCGTAAAAAGCAACGCTAACCTTGCGGTCCTCTTTGAAGAGCTCTGCTGCCGTGGTGAAGTGGGGAACAGCGTTTTTACAGTGCGGACACCCTGGAAGAGGAGGAGAACATACAGATGGGATATTATTACAGCTCATCACCACACATTTACATAACATCTCACTTCATGTCCTAAACAGCACCTTATACAGGCACTAATACACATGGACATGATGCTACTAATATGCACACATTCACAGATACAAAGAAAACCACATCATTTACTCAAACATGTTCATAAAGCATGAGGCCCCTTGACAATCCTGCAGGTGTTTAGAGGTTTACGCCACATTAGAGACGGCTCACTGGTATGTTACGAGAGACTGTAAATGTCTTTATTGCCATCCTAAACACAACCTTTCTGTCTCTCTCTGCTCCAGCACTCCAATATGATCCAACTATACATGAAAGTTGACCAGGTGTATGCTAACTATAAATCAGGATAGGGAAAAGATTTTCTGATTCTAGCTACATCTTGCTAAGAAGGGGAGGATGTGTTGTGTCAAACAGTGTAACAACTGTGATTGCATCTTTTCCCTTTCTTTCCTTTCTGTTAAAAGTTTGACTTCCTGTAAATGCTATTTGTGGTTTTCCTTCTTTAGTTGCCAATGTCAAGGACCCAGTCGTTTTTCTGTTCATTACAATCAAACAGTTGTTGCTGCAATTTACTTCAAATTGAACTGGAATGGGAAAGGTGAAAAGGGCAAGAACACCTCTTGAAGAAGAAAAAACATCTTGGCAGTTGGTGAATAGATAAAAGCTTTAGTACAGAGTTAGGGTTAAATCACTAGTCAATCAGCCCTTGTCAGAGTCACAGATGGTGTATTTTTAAGACCGTTTGTGGGTTATTTTTTGCGGGAGCATTTTTTTCACACAAGCAGTGGCAGTTTTCTCATAAGTTTACTAATGCTAATTCTGACAGTGGGGTCGGGATTTATTGAGATGTTGTGGGCCAACTGTACAGTAGGTCCTGATTGTTAAGCTAATCACTGCTGACTGTTTGTACAGATGGGTTGGTTAATATGTGGGTACCAAACCTTACACCCATGTTTTTTATCATGTCATTCTAAAACCATGAGCATTCTGCTGCTATAACAGCCTCCACTCTTTTAGTTTAAGGCTTTCCACCAGATTGGATTTGATCACAGACACAAGAGGCTAAGTGAGGTCCAACACATCCCAAAAATGTTGGATAAGGTTGAGGACAGGGTTCTGTACAGGCCACTAACGTTCTTCCACACCAATGTGGAAAAAACATTTCTTTATATGTAGTGCTCTAACTAAGATTGAAGCCACTAAGAAGGAGATCATCCAAAGAGCATAACAGATTATTAAAAGGTACTCATTTAAGTTGATTTAAAGTGCTCCTATAATGCTCATTTTCAAGTTCATAATTGTATTCAGAGGTTATATCAGAATAGGTTTACATGGTTTAATTTTCAAAAAACGTCATATTTTTGTTGTACTGCACATTGCTGCAGCTCCTCTTTTCACCCTGTGTGTTGAGCTCTCTGTTTTAGCTACAGAGTGAGGCATCTCACTTCTGTTCCATCTTTGTTGGGAGTCGCACATGCGCAGTAGCTAGGTAAAGGACTACTAGCCAGTCAGAAGCAGAGTCATGAGTCAGAATGAGGGCGTGCCACGCTAGCAGCTAGGCGAGCATTATAACGTGTGTTACAAAGTGATGTACGTTTGTCTCTGAAGTAAAGGCTGGACTACAATAGAGCTGTTTGGAGCAGTTTGTGAACAGTGTTTTCTGTTTGAGATGGTAAGTCCCTTTGGGGTGGACTTTGGGCTTTTTCACTTTGTAAACCTATAACGTGTACAAAAAAGATATATAACACAATAAAGGAAAGGGAAAAAGCCAAAAAGCATAATATGAGCATTAAGCATTATCAAAATGTACAAAATATATTCAGTTACCCATTGTTGATCCCACTGTAAATGGATTTCAAAGGCTACAAGTGCAATGACGGATAGTAGCCACAGTTCTTATTGGGTATTTTTACTGTTGCCTGCGTAGCCACAAGCATTCATACACAGATAACTCTACCTTCAACTCAATTATACATCAACTTTGCAACCGTCCATTTGCCTTTTCAGAGCTTCCTCTCAAAACCAGTGTTCAACACAACTCAGAAATCCATTTCCTGCTAAAGTACCCTTTTAGCTGCAACATTAATTGGCCTTTTAAACCTTTAAAGGTTCTGTTGCCATTCTGATATATCAAAAACACACCAGTGTGCCATGGATTTCCCTCACAAGAAGAGAAGAGACCAACCAGGCAGGTCACTGTAACAGCTCAGAGGTTGCAGTGGGGCATCACACCGTACGCCAAGTAGAATAAAGGTAGGTCTGCTATTGATAACAAGACCTGCCACTCTCATTACTCTTCTACCTGCACATTTCCACTCGCTTTTCTCATATTAATGACAGGCAGTGAGGTAGAGAGAAAGGCAGACAGATGAATACAAAGAGAAATGAACAGTCTTTTTACCATCGCTCATAAAAAAACAAAAAAACAATGTGCAGGCTGCAGAAGTAAGCAAAGCAAAATTAATATAACATTAAATGCACCAAAATGTTTGTATGGAACTGAGCATCACTTGGTAGGTATTAAATTAGCCCATGCTTAAATTTACCAATGTATGTACAAAAAAGTCAAAATCAACTTAGTCCTTCCTGAGGTCAGGAAAGAGCTGGCGAGAGAGAGAAGATATGACAACATTTAGTTTTAGTTTAGGCTCAATTATGCAGAATTGACCCAAACTTTTGAAAAAGATACAGATAAAAAAGATAAAGATACTGATAGTTCTGTCAAAAGCATCTGCAGCCTTGAAGTCTTAGCATGCAGCTGCATCTCATCAAATGCTCTATTAGACACAAGCTCCGTCACTGATAGGAGACCAGTGAGCAGGGTGCAGATGGGGTGGGAGGGAGGCAGGTTGTTGCTGCCTGATGTGCATCTGGAGCATCTCTTTGTAGAAGGAATCACCAAAGGCCTCAACAGAGACAGCAGACTGACCGCTGTGCCCCGTCTGGCTTTGAAGCCCTCATCAGACTCAAAAGGGCAGAGGTGCATGTGTGTGCATTAATAAATGATCAAGTTAGCCACTCGGTATTCCTTCTGCATCTGTGTGTTGTTTGAGAACTCAGATGAAGTGTCATAACTATGGGTCCTCACATTTTTAAAGACAAGTTCAACGACAGAGACTGTGGCTCAGGAGGAAGAGCGGTCTTCACTAATCGGAAGGCTCCTGTGTGAGTGTACGTGTAAATGTTTATCCCTCCCCTCCCGATGATCAGGTGGCACCTTGCATGGTAGCCTCTGGCATCAGTGCATGAATGTCTGGGTGATTGTTGTTTTATATTGTAAAGCGCTCTGAGTGGTCGCTAAGACTAGAAAAGCGTCCATTTACACAGCCCATTTTGCATTCAGGATCAAATTAAAATACTTTTATTTAAATTTAATTAATTTAAAAAAAAAAGTATATATATATATATACTGTATATATAATCAGTGAAATTGACCAACACTGTAAAAACAATATTACCCATCCCTCAACTTATATTCAATCTCCTCTTTATCATATCACCTGCAGCTATCTCAGCTTAAACCACATGCGTTAAATACAGCTGGCCCCCCCGTGTATTCTGGAGGATTGGCTCAAGATATTCTAAACTTAAAATTGAACTACAGTTAGCCAGATGTGTCCAGTTGGAGAACAGATGAATGCAATGTTAGAAAAACAGTCCACTAAGTCTCTGAAAGGACTTAACTATAAAGCTACACTATAAAACTTATATTTTTTTCCAGGAACGCTGAAATATGAGGTGGAACAGTGCTTTGTTTTCTTTTTTAACTTACACAAATCTATTCTCAGTCATGTGAATCATTCCTCAGTTTCCCCATGGCTTAGGTGGGGTTTATATACTGACGTGATGAGGAGCTTGACGGGCAGTTACGTAAGCACACTGATTTAAACCCAGGATACAACTTCACACACAATATTTTGACCAAAACAACCAAGCATATAAAACTTAACCATTTGAGAAAAGTGTCTTGTGCCAATTACATTATAGCCTTTTTGGTGTTATATCAATAACTGTAAGCTCTTACAGGGAGCGTAGAACATGACCAGAGCATGTTTTTTCTTCTTTAGCGCCTCTCGGAAGTCCTCTGATCCAAGATGGCTGATGCTGGAAGGCTTGTCCTCCCAAGACTGTTCTGGTGGTGGAGGTGCCTGGGGACTGCAGACATGAAAGAGAGCCAAGCAGTATTTATTATGTTTACAAGGAGGGAAAAACACTGCTTTAGGTTTACTGTAAGTAGTAAAAGTAGTGTATATAGAGATATGGCGTACGCATATATTGTATTTACCTTCCTGTTTCCGAAAAAGTGAAATGTTAACGTGTGAATACAAATGATATAATAGAACACTGTGAGACTTTATGTCAGCCCTATATACATTGATGTCTGTTGACCTCTGGTCACACACGTTGCCTTTATGGTTAATTGCAACAGCTGGACTGATGTCATCGCAGGTCCATTACATTTCAGAGTAACCCTTTCCAAAGATAAATCTGTTCACTGGAAGGACGCAGCGAAAACATTTAAGACTAAATTACTGCAATGTACATGAGTTTGAGTCAGTGTCTAAACGTGTTAACTTTGCACGGGCCGCATTTGCTGGACAAAAGTTAAGAAGTGATCGAGCTGCCTGTGGTGTGTGTGACTCACTTGTGCATGAACTCGATGATCTTGTCTTTGCTTCGGAGATGTGGCAGCGTGTACTTGTCCTCACCTTTCTCGAAATACTTAACAGTTGGGAAGCCGGAGATCTTGAAGCGCTCCCCCACAGCCTTGTGCACTGTGGAGTCCACTGCTGCCAACACACCCGGACTCTGTGGAGAAATAACAATAGCAAGCTTCAAGTCAACTGGGGTAAAATAATAATAACTATAGCGTGATCCGTCCAATAAGACCAATAAAGGTCCCTTAGACTAACCTGTTACATGACACCAATTAACATGAACTAATCTACAAACAATCCAAGTTCAACCTGGTTGGTGTGTGTATACACATGGTGTGTGTATATACCCTAAAAGTGCTGCATTAGTAAGACTAGACGGAAGGAGGATAACAATAAATGCTATGCTGGGTCTTAAGGGCTCAGGGTGAAAAAGGCTCCAGTACATCCATATTAGATAATGTCCAGGCTTTTCCCATTGACCTCCGGTGCTGGGCAGAGAGCCACAAGGAGAAGGTCCAAGTGTCGGGCCGGGGGGACGCTCATGGATGAGATAATTGCTACAGTCACAAGGCTGGAGGTTTATAGGCCCTGCCCCTGGCTGGGGAGTGTTAGATTACCACAGAGGACAGAATGGCGGAGAGGAGAGGCGAGGCACACACCCGACTAATCAGAAGCACATCGAGAGACGGGCTGCAGGACAGACCGACCAGCATGTCGGCTGCATCCGCCAAAAGCTTTCAGGCCAAGTAGAGGGATTATTATGATTAGTTAATGAGGCGTCGCTGCACCCGTGTCGTTCTATATGTTTATCAAAGTGTGAGATATGAAACAAAGAACAAAACACACAGGCCTGTAGATAAGCATGCTGCACGTAAACACAAGCAGAGGTCATGAAACTTACGTCTGCACCCTTGTTGAGTATTTCAGCAGCTTCATCATACTCTGGCTTCATCTTCTTGCAGTGTCCACACCCTGAAGGATTCAAAACACGCATTATAGCCCAAACCCATGATGGGTTTCTGAAACTGATAAGTAATATAGAACAGTCATTTTCTTATTAAAAACTCAAAACTAAACACACATTTCTGGTAATAATCCCTAAAAACTAGTTATCAAAATGTTGGGACAAAGATATATGTAATGCTGAAGGGTGTTTTACAGTTTACTATCAAATAAGTAAAGTAATATAAAACAACATACATATACACATTCTAAACAGTAAACTTAATAAACATAAAAACTAGAAATAAAAATACAAATACAAATACAGCAAAGACATTTAAATCTTGAATTAAGAAAAATTAGGATCAGAAATACATGGATATGCACGCTTTAAAAACATGTACTGAAACGTATCATGTCATCAGCCAATTACATCAGCCTGCTGTCTACAGCGGTCACATCAGAGTACATGACAGATGAAGGAATCACCTTTCAATCATGCAGAACAACAAGAATTAACTGTATATTCCAGAAGAAATTACTCCATAAAACCAACGCTGAAAGCCCAATGATGCAATCGTTGCACATTACGTCCTTGAGCTGTCTAGTTGAATCCATGTGTTACCAGCTGTAATTCTCTGGTGTTTTGCTGTTTCACCCTGGTTTGTCAGTGGGTTTACTGCTGGCATGCAGAGAGTGAAACTGTAAATGAGATGACAAGAGTCTTTCATGTTTACCAGGAGAGTTAAGTCATGTCTGATTACTTACTACATGCCACTTTCAGGCATGGGTGTGTGTTTGTGTCTGAGTGAGCATGTTAGAGGCAAAACTTGAGGCTCAGAGCTGGGTGTGAGTGAGTGATGAGTACAGTAGTGAAAGAAATAAGAAGAGGACAAAGGGGGAGGAAGAGACAAAGGGGAAACTCTGGAGGTATGACTCTGCTAACGAAGTGACTTTGGGAGTGTGAAAATAGTTTGGTTTTTCAAAATTATGGATGCAACGGTTGTGAAATTTTGAGCCAATACCTTAACCTGATGTCGTCATACTCAGATTCTAGTCAGAATATGAGTGAGATACTGCTCCATTGGGCTGTGATTATGAGGCGTGTTTCAACTGAAGCAGGAAAGAAAATGCCTCTGCACTCAATTGGATAGACCTACAACCAATCAGAGCAACGGACATAGACGTCACAGAAGCTGCAAGTCAAAGGCAGGCTTCGACAGAGCAAAGGCAGAGGTGGCAGTTTCCGTGTTGTGTGGACGGATGTGGCAATTAGAGGATGGATACCCGAACCACGGGCCTGGTTTGGACAGATATTTAGAAATGATGTTCGGGTTCGGGTGGGCTTGGTCACATCAGCGCGATAAGGCATTGAACATTTTAAATTTAAAAAAGCTTATTATGTAGGTGCGCGCCTGTGTTAACATGCGCTTGTTGCCCCGTGTGCGCTGATGCTCATCTGTTGACATTTCCGAATGCCTTCCTACAGTTGCTTAATAAAACCGGCCTTCCACACAAACAAACGTACACATGTGTCATTAGTATGAGAAAAAAACGATATTTTAACTGTGTCGGGGTCGGGCTCGGACATAAATATCTTAATCTTAATCAATCCTTGGTCTTGGTGATGTTAAGCTCCAGTGAGCTTCTCTTGAACCAAAGTGCCATTGTGTTTACATACTGCTTGTAACTGGACAGGGAGTCGTCATCAGTGAGGTTGACCACCAAGGCCATGTCATCCGCATACTTAAATAGCTTGAGTCTGTTGCTTCTGCAGGTGATCTCATTTGTACAGATGGAGAATAGGACAGGTGACAACACACAGCCCTGAGGCACTCTGGTGTTTAAAATAGTGTTGGTGGACTTAAACCCATTTATCCTCACATGCTGTGGTCTGTCCTTTAAAAACTCCTTAATCCAGAGCGTCAGATTGGAAATTGGGTTAAAGGAGAACTCCGGGCAATTTTTACGTTAATCCTGATCGCTATAAGTATGTGAGTACTGTCGATAGCAAAAAAAACGAGCCGAATTGGTGCTAGCTAACTGGAGCTGCTGCAGCTAACGCCGAGAGCTCCCACTTAGCTAAAACGGCAGTTTTGGGGGCATATCATAAAGAGTGCCTTTGTGCCTCTTAACAGACACAAAATGCAATTAAAATGTCTGTGCAACATGAACAGGGCCCTTACATGACAACAAGATGCGTTTTCAACTCAGACATTGTTTAAATTCACCTACCCTGTTAGCTGCTAGCTGCCGTCTGGGATGAGTGAGTGTGTTCAGCCAGGCTTCGATAATAATCATCAAGCAGCAGTTCCCTGTGTATTTGTAGCATATATTTCCATTTTGTGTGCGATCCATCTGCCGTTGGTGAATAGTAGTCTCTGCAGTGGCGAACTGTGTGTTAGTTGCCTTAGCCAGGCTAGCAGGCCCGACCGGCATCCTTCTACTTCTTCCCCGCATGCCGCGGCCGACAACAATACACGGACGCCCGCTGGTCTGGTGGATGTCCTCCAGAGGACAGTTCATGCTTTCGCGGCGAAATTTTTGCGGCGAAAAAAGTTTATTTCCCCCTCAAAAATAGGTAATTGAGCACTGTAGTGGTTATGATCATATCAGTGACTATGTAACTACATGGAAACGGGCCAAATGATGCCTGGTTCTTGTACAATAATAGCGTTACTGAAGGCTGGCTCTAGCTCCATAGTTACGTTACTCCAAGCTTCTTCCCTTGTGAACACCTCCGCTCTTCACTCTTCTGAAATCCCACGGGACTTCAGCGCAAGACTACCGCCAGCCTTCTGTAACGCTGTTACTTTACAAGAACCAGGCATCATTTGGCCCGTTTCCATGTAGTTACATAGTCACTGATATAATCATAACCACTACTGTGCTCAATTACCTATTTGTGAGGGGGAAATAAACTTTTTTCGCCGCAAAAATTTCGCCGCAAAAGCATGAACTGTCCTCTGGAGGACATCCACCAGACCAGCGGGCGCCCGTGGATTGTTGTCGGCCGCGGCAGGCGGGGAGGAAGTAGAAGGATGACGGTCGGCCCTGCTAGCCTGGCTAAGGCAACTAACACACAGTTCGCCACTGCAGAGACTACTATTCACCAACGCCAGATGGATCGCACACAAAATGGATATATATGCTACAAATACACAGGGAACTGCTGCTTGATGATTATTACCGAAGCCTGGCTGAACACACTCACTCATCCCAGACGGCAGCTCGCAGCTAACAGGGTAGGTGAATTTAAACAATGTCTGAGTTGAAAACGCATGTTGTTGTCATGTAAGGGCCCTGTTCATGTTGCACAGACATTTTAATTGCATTTTGTGTCTGTTAAGAGGCACAAAGGAACTCTTTATAATATGCCCCCAAAACTGCCGTTCTAGCTAAGTGGGAGCTCTCGGCATTAGCTGCAGCAGCTCCAGTTACCTAGCACCGATTCGGCTCGTTTTTTTTGCTATCGACAGTACTCACATACTTATAGCGATCAAGATTAACGTAAAAATTGCCCGGAGTTCTCCTTTAACTTGCAGCTGTTGGTGGCGGTGCAGAAGAGTGTTGATGTTCACAGTATTGAATGCAGATGAGAAATCCATAAATAAGATCCTGACAAAGTTGGGAGAGTCAAGGTGTCTTGTTACAGTGTCCAGAAGAGTCAGGCTGGCATCCTCTACACCTCGCTTTGATTTATATGCAAAATGTAGTGGGTCCAAGCTCTCTCCGACCATGGTGATGAGTTCATCTGCAACAACTCTCTCCATGCATTTGCAGAGGATGGAGGTAAGCGCCACAGGCCTGAAGTCATTCATCGCTTTGACATTGGGTCGTTTGGGAACGGGTATGATGGTAGTTTCCTTCCACGCCCTGGGTACAAAGCTGGCATCAAGGAACAGCTGGAAAAGTTGTGTCATCACACCAGCTAGCTGAGGTGCACATTTCTTTAAGATGCGTCCCTTCAGTCCATCCGGACCAGGAGCTTTGGTAGAATGGAGACGGGTAAAGATGGAGGCAACCCTCTTCTCCTCCACACAGATGGATTCAGAGCAATGGCTCATGTTGTGTGGATTCCAACCCTCAGCAGGATCTGCATTGTTGAACCTGGCATAGAAAGTATTCAGTTCCTCTGCAAAGGCAGCAGGATCTGGGCATTGGATCGTGCCAGCGTTCTGAGTCCTGCCCATCATGGTGTTAAGACACTTGCAGGCATCCCTCACATCTCCCTTGGTGAACCTCTCCTCCATTTTGTTCTTGTAATTCAGCTTGGCAAGCTTGATCTTATGCTTTAGCTCTTTTCTGAGATCTTGGACACGTTGTTTGTCTCCTTGAATAAAAGCTAATTTCTTCAAATTTAGACAGAGTTTGAGCTCTTTTGTAATCCAAGACTTGTTATTACCAAAGAGCTTGACTTGTTTAGATGGAATGACACTGTCTGCACAGAATGATACATAAGAGCAGATGGACTCATTAAGTGTGTTCAAGTCACCATTGCAGGCCTCAAAGAACATTTCCCAGTCTGTGAGCTCAAAGCATCCCCTCAGCCTTTCTACAGATTCAGTATTCCAGACTTGGATGGGTTTTGTCTGAATCTTCTGTGTTTTTATTTCTGTCTGTTTTTAGGCAGTAGTAATATCACATTATGTTCGGACAGACCAAGGGCAGGATGGGGCTTGGATACATATGCACCTGGAATGTTTCCAAAACATAAATCCAGCATCCTATCCAATCGCGTTGCTGATGTGACATACTGCTCTAATTGGGGGAGTAATGGGGTGACGTCACAACTGTTGAAATCCCCAAGCAAAAACACGGGCTGATCAGATGCCCTGGAGACGGCATTGTTGTAGCATTCTGAAATGCGCTCTGATGCAAGTTTGTTGTCAGGGCCAGGTACATAAACAAGGATCACAGTTATTTGTTGGAATTCATGGGGTAGATAGTGGGGACGAAACGACACCACCATAATTTCATAGTGGCGAGAGCTGTGCCTCTCACGAACAGTGTAGTTCGTTGCCCATCATTAACAGCCATGCAAAGACCGGCCCCCGACTGATTTCTCTGTTCTCTCCGTGTCCCGATCATAGCGAATTAATGTGAACCCATTAAGGCTTAATGCAATGTCCACAGACAACCACGTTTCAGTGAAACAAAATAAACTTGCGTTTCGATTGTCTGAATCAAGCTTAACCAGTGCGGAAAGTTCATCCATCTTATTGCGCAGGGATCGCACATTTGACAGAGTGAAAGCAGGAAATGGTAGCTTACTTTCTCATCTTCTTAACCTGTTCCTAATTCCTCCTCTCGACCCTCGTTTCCTCCGTATCCTTTTCCTCAACATGATTTTCGGTATAAGATCCAGTTGGCCTGTTGTTATTGACTGGCGAGCTTGTAGCTTTAGAAGGTCCGCTCTGGCATAGATGCGTCTCGTGATTTTTCGATTGACATGGTCCCATCAAAACTCTCAGAACTTGATGCAGATTGGGTTTTAGCGTTTTACAATTTACAATTGTCCATATCTCCTACACCCATTGCCACTGTTTGTAGTGTCGGTAAATTATGTATAATATAATTAAATATATTATCTATAGCCTTCAATCACGAGTCGCTCAAACAGAGGGGCGCCCCGCGTCTCGTTGCCATGGAGACAATATATATATATATATATATATATATATACACACATACATATACACACACACACACACACACATAATATATATGATCCAATCTAAAAGAGACTCAGATCTACAACAAACTACAACAATTTAGAATAGTGCTGTCAGTTAAACGCGTTATTAACGGCGTTAACGCAAACCCATTTTTACGGCGTCAATTTTTTTATCGCAAGATTAACGTTCTTTTTGGCATAGCAAACTTTGTAGTTTTTTTCACATGCTGTTGCAACAACTAGTAACGTTAAAAAAACTACAACACCACACCGGATATAGCTAGACCGGAAACAAAACAACAGGCACGCCACACAGACTTGTTTGGGCTTGCGAGCCGGCCAAAGAGTAGTAGGCTAACGTTACGTTTTGAGTGGATGGCGAGCGTGAGACGCCGAAATGGATGCCAATAAGATTCTGAATGGAAAGTCTGGTTCCAGAAATGGTTCCATTGACAAGACCAAAGTGATCCGTGTGTTTTGTCGTTGTGAACTGAGCTATCATTGCAGCACGTAAAGTGTGAAATACCACTTGATGGCCAAGCACACAGCTGATGCGAATTCTCCGCCCCCTCGTCAAAGCCAGGCGACAAAAGCACAAAGCAAGCCAATCCACTTTTCCATGTTGATAATAATTGGGTTAATTGGGATAATAATAATAATTGGACAAAAAGAAATCTAGGGACATTTAGAATAGATAAAAATGGGCGATTAATGCAATGAATCACATTTAAATATTTTAATCTTTGACAGCACTAATTTAGAAGCAATGTATGAAAGAATAAAGGGTACAAAAAGTATGAAATCAAAGTGCAATTGCTGACGTCCGTAATAGCTGATGTGAGGTCAAAACAACCAAAGAGACAAACTATGTTGACACGACCGAGCATAACTCATTTGCAACTTGTACTACAGAAAAGCGGTGGAAACTAATTTCTGTTATGGTTGATTACACATATGATGGCAATCCAAAAAAATTAAAAAATATAATATTTTTAAAGACCGCACTCCCAAACATGGACGAATATATCGCCACAGCGGCTAAACGATCTTCTGCAGTCTACTATGCCTCGACCACAGACGTGCTTCTATGTTAAAGCAATTCATACTTGAATATTCTTCAGTATTATATTACATCGTCGTTAATATTTTTGCAGAAATATCCTGCCATATCATGACCCAATTCTGAGGCAATATTGTTTATTCATGGTAATATTTTTACTGTATCAATATATATCATGAGTAGATTTCATAAAATAATTAAACTGATGTTCCAACTGTTTCATTATTATGCACAGCATTAATCTCTCTATATGTTTCTTTCTCAATTTAAAGCTATAGTGTATAGTTTCTATCGCCCCCCATGAGGAATTCTAAGTAATGACAACAACACTGTACAAGCCATATGTAATCCCCCACCCCTCCTCCACGCAGCTGCTAGTAGCCAAGGAGGACACGGAGGATTAAAAAAACATGATGGACTCTTCAGAAGAGGTACTTATCGTCACTTGAATTTCTGAGGGCGAAAGTCGCCCGGCGACACAATCTTCTGAACATAGTCATACTGAGAAATACAGAGAAAGTTGTGTGGAGCTGATAGTCTTAATTAGCTTTGTAGCAACTCATTTGGCAATGGCTTGAATGTAACGGACGTTCATTAATATCAAAACGTTACGCACTAAAGCTTTAAGTGCAAAAAACAAATTCACCATTAGCCAAATATTGTACCTTACTGTACATTAATTAAAGTGCCCATATTATGGAAAAAACACTTTTTCTGGGATTTGGGGTGTTATGTTGTGTCTCTGGTGCTTCCACACACATACAAACTTTGAAAAAAAAACATCCATGCTATTTAGAGTGAGATACGGTTTCTGAATGTGTCCTGCCTTCAGTCTCCGGGTGAGCTGTTCAAAATGGGCACAGCTTGTGACGTCACAAGCCGAAACGAACTGGCTAACCGCAACCATTAGCTCGTAGCGTTAGCATGCTAACGCTAGCATGCTAACGCTAGCATGCGACCTCGTTCTCAATAGCAAAGCACTGCTACAACACACACAAGTTCACCATAATCTACAAAAGAACTACTTACATGTGCGCATGTGCGAGTGCAATCAAAGATAGTACAGAAGAAGAAGAACAAAAGAGGTCTCACTCTGTAGCTAAAACAGAGACTAGCTGAAAAGAGGATCTGCAGCAGTGAGAGAGAGCGGTGCAGTACAACAAAAATATGGTGTTTTTTGAAAATTAAACCATGTAAACCTATTCTGGTACAACCTTAAAATACAATTATGAACCTGAAAATGAGCATAATATGGGTGCTTTAAGAAGCAAGCTGTATAGCTGTGTATTATCTGGAGATAGTGGTGTGTTTGTGTGGATGTCTTTGCAACTCTTCTTTTCAACAAATCTGTTTGAGCTATGAGCATAATGAATACACTCCCTTTTTGGTGTGGAGGTGTGTTTAATATTGCATGAGCAAGGAGCAAACATTTTATTTTTGGATCTAAAATGAGTTAACAATATTTGTCTCACCAATGTATTAGATGTTTTTGTCTCGTTTGATCAGGGATGAGCAGTGTGTTTTATGTGCCCGTAGCGCTGTTGTGCACAGAATCAGGAAAAAAATGTGGTACACTTCTTGGTTCATTTCCAGACCTGGTAAATTGCCCTTGTCAAAACAGTTCAGGAATTCCTTTCTTCAATATACAATGCAGAGCTGGCACAGGCTATAAATCAAACGCAATATGCCTTGTGGGAAAAAAAAGCTGCTTCTCTTTCAACTGAGTCACTGTGGTGTGTGATCATCAGATTGTGTTGAGGCTTACCGGAGAAACAGAGTGGATAAAAGACTTTGTCTGACCCTTTAAACTGATGAGTAAGAGAGAAAACCAAATGTTTGTCCTGTGCTCTGCATCAGCCCAGCTCCACATTCAGAACAAATGGTGCATGATGGGTAGGGTCAGCGTGTGTGTGCGTGTGTGTGTGTGTGTGTGTGTGTGTGTGTGTGTGTGTGTGTGTGTGTAGGGAGGGGGGAGGGGCTTACGGAAACACACTGAAATATTGCTGATTCAGGCTATAGGGGAAAAGTCGTCAGAGTCAAGAACGAACAAACTGACCACGCACCACTGTAGCTGTAATAAAAACTGCTACATGCTAAAAAACAAAAAGGCTGCTGAGTTCCTCAGCAAATGTTAGATGTTAGGGTGTTGTAAGGTCATCTTCTCTGGGTCCACGGCAGCAGTAAATTGAGCCTGTGGCTACTTGCTTAGTGGCCAGTCATGGGAGATGTAAAATTCAGACCTAATAACTTCCTGATGCACCAGCTGCAGCCCGGAACACAAACATTTAGGAATCAAACATTGTCATTTAAAGCCATATCTGCTGGAACAACGTTCTGTATTTAATATTTTGCTATGCTTTCTTTAAACAATATTGGCAGAGGGGAACTTTTGTTTTGGTCCGGAAACATAATCAGGCTCACTCTATTAAACAGAGCATTCAGTTGGAGGTTTTACCCCCATAAGAAGCTGCACGCAAACAACCCCCACTGAGTTCTGTTCAGAGGACGGTGAGAAAGGCTGCGCTGAGAGGTGGACAGAAATGCAAGCTGATGATGGTGGTCGGGAGACCATTAATCTCACTCTGACAGCAGGTCCATTAAGAATCTGCATTGAAGCAGCAAAGCTGGGCATCTGTGTGTGTGTGTGTGTGTGTGTGTGTGTGTGTGTGTGTGTGTGTGTGTGTGTGTGTGTGTGTGTGTGTGTGTGTGTGTGTGTGTGTGTGTGTGAGAGACAGAGAGAAAGAGAGAGAGATAGAAAGAGATATATATATATATGTGGTGTAATTGTGTGAAATAAATATACATATATAAAAATACATATGTGTGTGTGTGTGTGTGTGTGTGTGTGTGTGTGTGTGTGTGTGTGTGTGTGTGTGTGTATGTGTGCGCTGAAAGATGTGATGCAGTTTGTTTTAGCTGACTGCCCTTGATTTAAGAGTGTGGGTGACTGGATGCTGTCCGCAGGGTGAGTCAAGGGCAGGACAGGCGTCTGTGAAGCTATGACACCACATAAGGACACGGAGGACTAGTCTGCTCCCTGCACTGTTCTAACAGACTCAAACACAGTATATTAGGATAGATTAAGGATTGTGAAAAAAATGCATCCCTAGTTATTCAGTCATGTTATCTGCTCCTAATAACTACACCAACTAATGACACTAAAGCGATCCCTGCAAGTTAGCTCAATAGTGTGCGGTGTCTGCTAATGCTTCAGTAAATGGTGACATAAAAGTGAGAACATCAGAACTTGATATCATTTTCAATATAACTCTAAAACCTGGCAAACCCCTGTGTGACTATCAAAAACGGTACAGTATGCTCTTTTGATACTAGTAATCTCCCTCTACTGTAATTCATTTTATTTATTATTAGGAATACAAACAGCTAACATTTTATGGGGCTTTTGTTTTGACACAGCTTTCAGTGAAGATGACAATTTTGTTTCCAGGAGTTATGGCCATTTAGACAAAAGAATGAAACCAGTGTGATCAACTTTATTGTTAATTGAAGTTATGCATGCATATACTATAATATCATTAAGGATGATTTGATGTGGCTGTTCAAAGTGAGGTTGTCGTCAAATAACACACCAAGGGTTCTACAGTGCAGAGAAAAAATATGGGTGTATGAACCTAGTATGTCATAATGATGCCATTTAATGTCATATATATGCCTGTATTTATGCATAATATATCTATATGTATCTAGATCAATCATCAGAGTCATTTCTGTGAGTTCAACACATGCAGGGGAAACAGCATAGCTTCATCAAAGTTAAATTCCAACAACTCCATAGCTGCCTGATTTACATGTACATTTACATTTAAAAAAGATAAACCATACAAGCAGTTAGGTAAACACTACTTCCTGACCAACAGCTGGTCTAAGTGGCTGCATGCAGCATCTCAGTCTATGATAGTCTGGGCGTCTTGCGTAATGGTTGTTTTTACATTCCAAACAGACTGACCTGATGAACGAAATTATGTCATTTAGCTCTTTTTATTCAGTGGAGCATGTTTACAGAAATCCCACGTCATGACACTTTTTCTCGCCAATTGGCAGACGTTAGTTTAAATATTGGCGCAAAAATATTTTTGTGTGTTAGGCAGTGAATAATGAGATGGTGGATGAAGCAGGTCCCACTGCAGTGTGTGAGTGTTAGGATGTCTTTTTATCACTTCAACAGCTGGAGAGTGTGTTTGCCTCTGGGTGGAGTGCAGTGCTCCCGGCAATCTGGAGGTATGAAAACTCTGCAGCGGTGTATGTAATGGAATTTTGAAAACAATGGATCATCATTATGGGGAAAGCTAGGGAAAAGAAACGCCTTCTTATTTATTCATGTATTTTTACTGCGTGGAGATAGAGATGAGCACAGAAGGGGAAGAGAGCAGTTGGGCAGGTAGAGAAAAGGAGAAAGGATGAGGAGGTGAATAGTAGGTGGAGGTGATGTAGTCAGAAGTAAAGAGTAAGCTGAAAAGAAAAAAGAAAATAAACAGAGGTCCAAAAATATTTTCAACACGATTTAGATTGTGTCACGTAGCTGTTTCACTCGGAATGCATTTTTTAAATGCGTGAATATATTTGCATGATTTCACAGCTACATTGACCAACATGCCAAATCCTCTTTGGACAACTCCCTCACATGCAGGGTGCCTGAGGACGGCTGGACCAAAGCAAAGGAATCTGGAACTGGAAAAGAAATCTAACCCACTGACGATATCGGGCATGTTTACAAAGTTTTGCGTAACAATGACAGTATGGTGCATGAATGAAAACGACAAGCAGGCCTATGTAAAACCATATGGCAACAATGAAGTATTCTGCTGTAGAAGATGAGCTTGTGTGCGATCGTATGATACAAAAAGCTAATGCAGCCAGCATGTCTTTGGGTTTGTTTTTCATTTCAAGTCTCTGACTGTTAATACTTAAGCATGACAGTGAAACTGTGATGTTGTTTGCGT
This sequence comes from Sander lucioperca, assembly GCF_008315115.2. Classification (NCBI taxonomy): domain Eukaryota; kingdom Metazoa; phylum Chordata; class Actinopteri; order Perciformes; family Percidae; genus Sander; species Sander lucioperca. The sequence continues at coordinate 37,950,928 of NC_050180.1, read as the reverse complement.
GACTAAATAACAGCTCTGCCTGAGAGAATCTGCAAAACAATGTTTTCCACAGCAGGAAAAAATGTGAACCTCATCTGACACATATTTTGTAAATGAAACTACTTTCTCTTTTCTGAAGACTTGCTATGTATTTCTGATGGTGAAAAGGGGGTTGCTAAAGGACAAGGCTGGTAATATATATATATTTTTTTTTTTTTTTTTTTTTTAAATTGTCAATGCATTTTATGAAAATACCAAAACTAAAAAGTATCGTCTTTGTATCCAAAGTTTGATATATAATCTTATTCCTCTGTGCTAAAGAGCTCCACTGTTGTCCAAAAACTATTAAAAACTCATCACAGCATTGTACTGGGTGACAATGACATGCTTCTTTCTTCGTAGTTAATTCTGAGTCAATCCCACATACAGCGTCCTGCTGCTGTATCGCACACAAGCTCATCTTCTACAGCAGAATACTTCATCACCAAATGTGTATTAATCCACAGCTGAAATCTGTCCCCAAAAAATCCACTATTGATTTTTTAACAGTAGTCCCACAGTCTTATTCTTGGAGGACCTCAATACTACCCCTACCTAGAACTGGCACAGGAGTTTCACTTATCTTTTCGGTGCAGAAACGATTAGCTATATAATGTTTTAGTCAATCTACTGAAAATAAATCAACAACACTTTGATAATTCATTAATAATTTATTATTAGAAGTTATTCTTTAAACATGCCAAATGTTGGCTGGTTTCAGTTTCTGTGCCGCTTTACTCTCTTTTATGTAAATTCAATATCATTTGGGTTTTACAACTGATCGTTGGAAAAGAAAAACAGCATTTTAAAGATATCAACTCTGGGTACTTGTGATGTTCATTTTCACTATATTATGGATTGATTATGAACAAAATAATTGGTTGCGATCCCTGCTCTTTTGTTTTCTTACTCACAGGGTGCGTAGAACATGACCAGGGCTGCAGGATGTTCTTCCAGGAAGCTGTCAAAGGACTCATCGGTCAGGTGGAAGACTGGGGAGTCTGTCTCCGTCCACGGCACCTCGGGGGTCTTTGGCTGGGTGGGCTGAGGGCTGAAACAGGAAGGGGATATAGCAAGGGCAACAGAGGTGAGGGACATTTTAAAAAGAGACAGAAAAGAGACATTCAAGCGTGTAATCTGTATGGAGCAAAAATCTGACACAGCTGTAGCCCACTCTCCACCCAATATGTCATACACACACACATCTGGACCAGAGCAGCTCCGCCTTGATGACAGAGCACAGTGCTGCAATGCCAAGAAGAGTGGACACAGATATAAATAAGTGCACGCAAGTCGCATGTGCACACGCACACGCACACACGCACACGCACACACACACACACACACACACACACACACACACACAGACACACAGACACACAGACACACAGACAGATTGTGCAACTAGGGTGCTGCATATCCTCCAGACATGTATCTTTCATCCAGAATGTCATCTGTCTAGTATACATCTCTTTGATATATAAAAAGCTCAGGATCACTAGTAGGAGCACTAATGCAATACCATTGGCAGTTCTGTCCTGGGCTTCCTCTATACGACAATACCAACCGTGTGCTACCCCATTATTGGTGTGACACTGCTGCAGAGGACAGATTTGATAACCACTACTTCTGTTACCTCTACTTCTGTTTCCACATTTTGCCTTGAATCCAGACTCTCGAGTAAGGAAAAACGGGGATTGGTATAAACTAGATGTCAAGAGATGTTTTGATGTGCAATGTACAAAAGCAAGCAAACAGCGTGATGAGAGAGTAACTATTGTTCCTGTTGGCAAAAAACAACAAAAAAAACAGCTGTATTCTTTGCCATAGGTATAAAATTTCCCGTCAATGCAAAGAGCAAAGGGTAATGATTCAATCCAGTGAAAAGGGGTGAATCAAGTGAAACTGAGAGGGGACTAAAAGAAAAAACTGAGACAGCTGAATCTGAACATAAGAGAAACTTAATCAAAACTTGGGAGGCATGGTAGGGGTGATAAACGGGGGGAGGAGATTAACAAATCTGAGGCAGAGAGTGCTACAAAGAGAGCACAATGGACACGACGACTACAAAATATGAACGCAGCAAATTAGACCTTCCTGAAAAACCCTTCAACAACGTTGAACTTTTTACCATATAGAAGATATTTATGTGTAAATGAAGGTCAGTCCATCCATTCAAATTTTTTGTTTTGTGCCAGAGAGAGGAAGAGAAAACTAAAAAAATGTGTTTGTTAAACTCTGTTTAACCTTTTTCACTGAAATATGAGGTGTAATTATTATCAAGATTATCCCTTAATTTGAAACATGGCAACCAACCTTTCTAGCAACATAATTGCCTGATTGCAAGGCTTGGCACCACTTCTAAATTATACTGCTGGGCTCTGAATGAGTAGAATGGATAGAGCAGTAAAGTCTTAGGATCCGGGAGGGAGTTGTTATGCCTCTTGGCTAAAGAGTGTGTAGCTAGAATACATCCTCTGCCTGTCTGCCTCCTTTTCCTGTGATAGCTGCGAAAGTGCTGCTGTGACCTCTCCTTGCAATCTTGTGGACAGTCATGGCTTTCCAGCCAGGCCCTTAACACAAATGGAAAAGGGAGATGGAGGGAAAAAGGAAGCAGGAGAGCCAAGAGACACCGGGTTACAGGCAGAGAGGGTGAGGCAAGGTGAGAAAGAAAAATGAGACAGGAACAGAGCAGGTGTAGATTGATGACACCTTGGCAAGGTGAGTGAGGGTTAAGAGGGACAAGAAAAGGTGTGATGAAACCACAGTGAAAGGAAAAACTGATGCCAGACATTTACTGTTAGAGATTAAAGCTGTTTACTTATTGTAGGAGACAGAAGGCAAAATGTAGTTTGAAAGCTCTGTTCTTAGTTCTTCAGCTAAAACATCTGTGGACACAAACATCTTGAAGTCTGCACTTTAATAAGTGTAAATGCATCTTCAGTGGGTGAAGTGATTAGGACCATACTTACTTCTTCATCCAGTCTGCCATATCCTTGGCAGTGGCTCCGTAGTTTTCATAGTGGTAAAGGAACTTCCCCTTCCTAAAAGATAACAGAGCACAAGAACAAGATGATCTCTAAACCATCTGTCAGCAACGGACACACACATGGCTTGGTACTGTTTAAAGAGTTTTACCACAGCCAATATGATATCTGTCATTTGATGTAAAGAAAGAAAGAAATCACAGAATGCCCCTAAAAACGTGATCAGATTTGGAATTTTCTTTATACATGTACCAGTTTAGGTCAATATCCTAATCCTAGATTAAGCCATCATTTTATTTTAATTAAACTTCCATCTTCAACATACACTCACACAAATCGCGCTGTTGTTACATATAAATGCACCGATAATAGCAACAGTATGATTTTTATTTACTCATGTTGGCACAAGGTGGTGATTACTGTATGCATATAAATCTGAGCTCATTTCACAAAAACACAAAAATCAGCAGCTTTATGAATTAATTACAATTTTTGGCCACAACGTTTTCTAAATGCACCGATTGCTTAGACAGTGTGGGCAAAAGCTGTCCGCCTAATATTATTATTTATATCATATAAAACAGCGTTTATTGTTATTTTAACAAAATAAGACAATCTAGAATGAAGTTAAAGTAATGACATAAACAAGCAAGCCTAAGAATCTTCTGTGACAACTTTCAGTTATTGATACTTGACACCGAGGAAACTCAAACTCAACTTAAACCTCAAAGTAGTGAGGTTTGATTCCTCCTCACTTCCTGCAGAACATACTCTGAAGAAACCGAGTAATCCAGGTCATGTGTGATGGAAAAAAAAACACGATCCTGCACACAATCATAGCAAACATAACATAACCCAGTTTCTAAGACAAAGAGCTTGGTCAGACATTTAAGAAGCAGAACAGCTCAAAGCCAAAAGGAGCTGACAAAAGGCTCTGATGAAAAGTTCAACAAATGACTGATACTCTTTCCTCCGTGTATTTTGTATGTTAGCATAAAAGTGCTCATCAGAACTGCCAGTGACTTGTCGTAATGCATTTGAAATGAGCTGGAAACATCTCCTCAGCTCCACACTCTGAAAAGATTCAAAACTTAAGCAGATTTTCTTCACAGGAATGAGTTTATCTACTCTGCTATTCGCTGTGACTAAATGAAGGCTGAAAAGCCCAGGGCTGAAGGATCAGTGTCAATAGTAACTGGCTCTGGCCAGTGAGATTCTGCAAACACAGAGGGTGGTGACGTCCGCAGTTACAGCTTCCGAGATACGGAGCGGACAATATTAAAAGGTGATAGATGATTACACACACTGGATTTTGAGCTTAAAACTTGCATTTTAAGTGAACCGACTACCGTGGCGGAGAGAAGCTGCTTGGAATTCAATCAGTGAGATTTATGATCCCTATATTTGCTTGCTTTATCTCTGCTGCTGTAAAATACACCGAAACTTTGTGAAAATCAAGTTGTGTCAAATAAATGTCATTTGCCTGACAGTCTTGGATGTTTTTCTTGGTTAAAGGACACAGCAAGGACAAAGAAGCTGAAATAGTTTCACTTTCATGTTTGTTATTGATAGAAAGTTGAGGTGTGCTGCTGTTTTGGGTAGTGAGCTTTCTTAATCTGCAGGACTAAAAAGGTAAAAGACCTTGAACACTTGGTCTTACAGCGGGTGCAACGGCGAGATAACTCCAGCGGTGTTGATGCCGATTTACCCTGCAGTGATAAGCTGCTGTTTATCAGTGAGGGGCTCATTACTGAAGCCAATGGGCTCAGATGGTCGTTAGCTAGCCCTGCGCTGACACTAATGTGCTCCAAGCTAACGGACTGGCTCCAGCTCAGCTACACGAGCGCACACACACACACACACACACACACACAGGAAGAGGGCAAACACACACACATTGACTAACCACAGAGGCACTTAATCAGTCCCGGTCTAATTAAAAGGCCAGACTGGAATGAGAGAGTGTTTAATGTGGAAATGGGGATGATAAAGCTGGTGCAGGAGGAATAAGACGTGGAGAACAGAGCGGGAGCTACGAAGCACCAGCACACAGTTAAAACACTGTAAATATGAGGATGGTGCAGAGTGTGTGTGTGTGTGTGTGTGTGTGTGTGTGTGTGTGTGTGTGTGTGTGTGTGTGTGTGTGTGTGTGTGTGTGTGTGTGTGTGTGTGTGTGTGTGTGTGGGGAGGGGGGGTCGTTCTGCATTAACAAACACTATCAGTCAGACACCCTCATCCCCTACTGTGTTAGTGGCTACTAACTTTGTATTTATGTATATGTAACATCAGGGCTGAGCAGTAAACTGAAATTCTTAGAATACCATCAGCATACACGTCTTTCAAACATTAAAATGAAACGCAGAGACCGCAGAAAAATGCTAAATCAATGTCACATGCGGCCTTAAGGTGTTCTTCAAGATGAAAAAAACGTTGGCACAGTGTATTAAAAGCCTTTACTTAGTCTGGCGTATTAATAATTAAAAATGCTATTCTTTGAAATGACAATGCCGTGAAGTGCGCACCAACCAAGTTTGTGCTTGGCACTGGGAAGGGTTCTTTTAAACATGTAAATATCAACACCCGTGTTCCATAGTGCCCTTATTACTGTAAGGCATTTCCTTTACGCTGGGGACTCTCTTTAAAGACATCTGAAGGGAGCAGGTATCTGTTCCCTCTGCATGGCTAACTGGAGCTGACCTATGTGTGGCTGTGATGAGCAACATGATGTGATACAAGATTGTAGTAAGATAGTAGTTTAAATATAATTTACATCCCAAGTCCCAGATAAAAATCTTTCTCATGGCAAGCAGCAGCGTCTGGGTGTGATGAGGTTGATCCAACCTGCAAAGTGAAGCGATGTGATTCCTTGACAAAAAAATACTGTTTCTCCGGTTTTTTTTTCTCGTAAATTTATGACTTTAATTTTGTGAGTTTTTTCTCTGAATATTACCCCCCTCCCCCGGCTCCATAATATAATCTTTTTTCCTACAATGGCCTTAATACGCTGTTGTATCATGCAGACAACTGCATCTTACTGAAGCAGAGGGCTCTGGTAGAAAAACACTCCTGTCAACTAATCCATTAATCGACTAATAATTTTAGCTCCACTTCGTAGCCAACCCTACAGAACCACCTGTGTGTCTATCTCACTCGCTGACAATGGCACCCAGCTGCATACAACATCATTGACCCCCTCCTGTGAGTTTACTTTTTTCAAAGGGGGATCCCAAAGCTTCTCAGAAACTTTCTCTTTTACACCTGGTAGAAGCAAGTTCTGAACCTCAAGGGCCACCATTGCAAGTTGTAAGTTCACCACTATGTCTGTTGGTGTTTGCACTTTTCCGTTTGAAGTGGCCCTACTCTGATGTTCTGAGCCTTGGAAGTGAGGGCTGAGCCTTAAGTGAGACGGATGAGAGGACTCAACTCACTCAAAGTAGCAGAAGGTCGGGTAGCCTTTGACGTTGTACTCCTGCTTGAGGCCGTCAAACTCAGCTGGGTGCACATTCATCCCCGCCAGTACCTTAAAAAAAACATCAAAATAAAGGGGAAAATGAGACGTGGGTTGTCAGGGAGGTGAAGAAAAGTGAAGGCAGAGAGACGAGAAAGATAAAGGACATGAAACATCAAACATGTTAGTCACGATCAGAGGGCTTCAAAACAAAAAGATGGATTACTCAAAATATGAAAAGAGACTGCACTGTGAAACAGCATTGGTAAAATGAATGTTATTAAGTGGGGTGTAATCCAAGAATCACTTTTTGGGATCAACTTTTTTTTGACATCTTAATTTAAACAGACAGAACATGAGAAATTAACTCAAGCTGTACTGAAATAGGCATCCGACTATAGACCTGATTAACACGTTAAAAAATTAGGTGCAACACACTTGTTAGCATCTTAATAGATTTAGACAATTTGAATAGTTAATGCACTTGTTTTGCATCAGGACTAAAAGTCTACAACCAAACTAGCAGCCGAGAGGCTGGCCTGTTCATGTCCTGGGCTTCCTCTATACGACAATACCAACCGTGTGCTACCCCATTATTGGTGTGACACTGCTGCAGAGGACAGATTTGATAACCACTACTTCTGTTACCTCTACTTCCCACATTTTGCCTTGAATCTAGACTCTCGACTCTCGAGTAAGGAACAACAACATGTTCGGGTGGATGAAAAGAGACAAGGCTAAACTCGTAAGACCAAAAACTAAAAGTTTGTCCAAGTGGTGGTGCCTCAGGAACGACTATGTTGTTACCTAAATACGAAGCATTTACAGTGGCCATTCTAAGCTCTACATTGTCGGACTCGGATCAAATTTCATAATACAACCATATATTCAGCTCAACGCAATGCTAATGTTAGTAGGAGCCTGTGTTAACATTAGCGTGTTAACTGGCATGCCAACTACTTGATGATAAATTGCTGACATTTAGCATTATAACATTTTGAATTTTAGTGTGTTATTATACTAATGTTAAGCATCTTAAAATGCTCATAGTTAGCTTAAGTTCAATCAGTATGAAATATTTGGAATGTTAGTTTGTTAACATGCTGACATTAGCTTGCTAACGTCATGTGCAGTTAGCATAAAAAAATGTTTAGCATTTAATGCTTTAGCGTGTTATCATGTGTACATATATCCATTACAGTGTACAATGCTAACATTAAGCATGTTTGCAGTGCATGGTATGTTAGCAATATTCATAATATTTTCACTAAAGTCATCTAAGTAATAGTTAAAATATTTCACTGCGGGCCAAAATGTTAGTGAATAAGTAGAAAGTAACATAAGTCAGTCAGTCTCCCAGTGTAAGGTAATACTTTGACACAGTTAACAGTGACAAATCCAATGCCTGAACAGGTAAATAAATCATGGAAGAATGAAAATATTTTTCTAATACAGACATTTCTTTGATATATGAAGTATTGTACAACACACCGTTCAAAAATAGCCAGAAAGAGCTTTAGAAATGTCCATGACTCATGGCAAGCTCTCTATCTCTTCACTACCTATTTAAAGTTGACAGCGTTCTTCAACAATATCCCTGTATGTAGTTAAGATCAGAATTGGTATTGAGAGATAATACTAAATAAACCTAAAACAGAAATTATACAATCAAAACAACTCCACATATAAAGAGTTTTCTTTCAGCTATTGCAGCCTGACTAGATGCCACACCTCAGGCATTGACTTAACACCTTCCTTCGTCCATCGCTCGCGCCGGCGCACGCATGCGCACACACGCACGCGCACACACACACACACACACACACACGCGCGCGCACACACACACACACACACACAGTTAATTTCCAGTTAAGAGGCTTACTTAGAAGCATGCTTGATAATTAAACAAGCATGCAGTTAATTATCTTGTCATTAATTTCCTGCTTTGTGTGAGGCAAACACGACGCACTACTCTACTTCACCATCTCTTCAGGCAGCTGCCTTTCTCTGCTCTCATTTTAGAAGACGTTTTCTCTCAGATTATTTTTCTTCTGGTGCTTAAGGAGAAGTGTTTATGAACACAAGGCATTTGCTTCCCTAGCTGATCACATATGGCTCTGGTTGCTTTTGAGAATGCATCTCTCCAATGCTGTTAAAAACATTACAACAGCTGGCAACAGAGCACCCCCAACCCCCCCCCAAACACACAACTTTGCTTGCTATTGTAATACTGCTTGTCAGCAAACTGACAACATGGGTCTTTAGGGGACCCAGGAGACCAGGGAGGAGAAGAAAATAGGAGGAAAACAGAGAAAGGAAAAGTTAGGTGGTAAACACAAAGACTGGGCAAGCTAAACTGACATTTAATCTATACAGAGGTTGTAAACTTCAGCTGGAAGGACATATGCCCTTAATTGTGGTTGCAGGTTCCAGCTAAAAACCAAGTAAGAAACCCATTTAATACAGTCACTGAATACACCTGTACAATAATATAAAGCACTAAAATTATTAAAACAGATTGCTAGTCAAAACTGCTAGGCTTTTGAATAAACTACTGTAATTGCTCTGGTGGGTCAATGCAAACCAGAATACAGATAAAGTGTAAATCAAGTCCAGCAGAGAGGGGATCAGGGCTTCTGAATTGCCTTTAAATGCCATCCAAGTTATTATCCTGCTAAAGCAAAACCTATGGTGCAAAGGTTGCTATGGTATTGTACTTGTGAGAAGTTTTGCAGGAAATACAACCAGGGAAGGCCTTTATTTAGGCCAGACTGACAGACTGTACTTTTGCAGATTGCCAAGCTAACCATCCACACATTCACTGTGGATCTAATCTGCAAACACCAGAGAAAGATCAGAGATCAGTTTATGCAATTAAAAAGTGTGCAGGGGGGAGTTTCAGCTGACTTACATATTTCCCTTTGGTCTCTGTTGCCGCTTGCTGAAAGATGGGCTGCATTCTCTTACAAACGCCGCACCCTGCAACATAAATACAAAACAGAACAACAGAGGTCATTACAGAGAACTCGATGGGAACCATCACTCTGACAGCATCGATACGACTGCCAAAAATGTTCCCATCACCTGCCACAGGAATTGTTTTTTTGTCAATAACAGCTTGCAGTGTGTTATCTGCTGTGAAAGACGTGATGTACTGAAAACCCACTGACTATATTAACTGAGAACAACGCATGGAAAATCCCATCTTTACTATTGAGCACCAATAGGAGACAAGGCAATTAACTCCTCACTGACAAAACACTATTTTGTTTTTAAATTGATGTTGAAGCAATTAATCACTTGGCCATCAGAATTTAGCATCAATACTTTTGTTCAATCAATTGTGTCATTCATTTACCAAGGGAAAATGAATGAAAAACACTCACCATTTCCACTTCCTAAATTGTGAGGATTTGCTGCTTTTTTTTGTTTTATATTATTGCAAATTGAATCTATTTGTGTTCAGACTTTTGGTGGAACAAAACAAGCAATATGATAATGTCACCTTGACCTTTGGTAACAGGTGATGGTTGATTTTAACACGTTTCTGATATTTTACAGGCTAAATGATTTAGTTGAAAAAAATAATTGAGAGATCAATCAGTGATGAAAAAACATATAATACAATACAGTATGTTCAAAGATGAGAAAGGGCCAGGTATAATGACTGTAGAAAAACTCATTGCAGTATTTATTTTGACAATGTAGTGTTGCCAAGTACTGTATGCCCAGTCTACTGATGTAATCCACATACTATATGCTCTCTCTTCAAATGGGGCATCTTATAATCGTACGTTTATCATATTTTTTGGACAATAATAGCTGTTCTAAGTTTCTCCTGGCACACGGTCTTCCGATAACAATATGTTCAAGCAGTGTAGAAAGGAGAGCATCACTCGTCCTCGTTACAGCGAGCTACTGAACACTATGATAATCAAAAGGACTCACAGGGAGCATAGAACATCAAGAGGACCGGCCTCTCCTCTTTCTTCAACAGCTTCCTGAAGTCCTTAAAAAGAGTGAGAGAGAGAGGGGGGAAAAAAGATGATTAAGAAGCTGTATGATCTATTAACAAAAGATATGTACAGTGCATAGTATGGCTGAATTTGTCCCAAAAAAACAAAAACAAAACATCACTAATGTTGACTCAAGATTGGTGTTGATGATGACATACAACAGCTCGATTTCTCTGACAGCTTGCCCCATGGTAGGTTTCCCAAAGTATCTCTCTGTTTAGCATACAGAGCTCTAAAATAACGAGCAAACCATAATCTTTGCTTTTTCAGCAATTTATTAGACTGTGTACATTACACAGAGTCATCACATCAGCAAAGTAAGGGGAAAAAATGACTTTCTTCTTTGGACAGCATGAAGATCATCCCCCATACCAGTTTATTCTCCTCCTCCTCCTCATCACCACCTTCATGAGCTCAGCTACTTCCTAAAAAGACCCACATTCAGCCCAATCTTTTGTTGACACCTTCAATAAGCCTCCAGGCATGAGTGGATCGGCAGGCAAAAACAGACAGAACTGCTGTTCATTAAATTAAAGGGCTTTCAAAATGCTGTACATCTACAGTATATCTATGAGTGTCTCAGGTTGTCAGGCCGTGGATGAATGTGCTGGGGTTGATATAAGTACCATCTGACCTGGCTGGACGAGAGCTGTCTGTAAAATTGTTTTAGGCTGTTAGTAGACTTCATGAACAACTCTGAGCAGTTTTTTGATGATAAAGCCCTGATATGTTGCTTTTATGTGTGGGGTTTTGTGTTGCAGAGGTTGACATGCTGCTGTGTCCTTCCTCAACAGGACAGGAGTGGAGAGGTGGACCCTGCGTCTGTCTCGTAATCGCAGTAAACTGTACAGTACATCAACATTAATGTTCTGGATACCTTCAACTAAAAGCGCAGCCAAAGCTCCTTTATTTTAAAGGAAGCTCAAAAGGTTGTTTTCGGTCACTACTTACTTTTTCTGTCTCTATGTGGACGATGTCTTTTGCCTCAGGGTTCTCCTCCCACAGTGGGGGTCCCGATGGGTCTTTCAAGAACGCTACCATGGACTGAATAGAGAAAAAAGACAAGAAAATTCAGAATGACGAATCTGTGAGTCTACAAAAGGCAACACTTGATGACCCCGTGAACAACCGAGTGACTGGTGATGATTTACGTGAGCATTGTCACTTCTGAAGTCACACCTACATTTAGTAGAGGCAACACTGTAGGCTGTGCCAGATGGAAACTCATACAGACCAACATGTTCGTCCATCCAAGAAGTATCAGATCTATTTCAATACATTTAAGTGTCTGGTAATGGGCTTGGTAAAGCTCCCTGTAAATATAATGAACCATATGTCTTCAGAGGCAACAGCAGGAATATTGCATTCAGCAGTGACAGTGTGGACAAGGGCAGAATATTTAATGCTTATGATCTTATTATCAGGATTACTTGTTAATGGTTTAAACTGAGACTTTTGGTGTTTTATTGTTTCACAGGCCTTTCCATCTGCCAGGGAAAGAAATATGGGCAAAACACTAGCAAGCAGAATGATAACATCATAACAGTCAAAAACCAAAAAACTCAAAGAGTTATAGCTCCCAGATGATGGGCTTCTCATAAACACAGATAAAACCAACAGAAAAAGTTAGTTCGACATATTTTAAAGAATCTTAATTAGGGCTGAAGAGTTTATCATTATTTAAATATATACATATTTGATTTTTGAGCATGTCAAATTGCAAGATCTGCGATTGTGTGTCCAGTGATTTAAGCATTGATTTCACCCCAGGCAGACATTATAACATTCTTAGCAGGCTACAGACATTCGTGAAATCATGAAAGTACCTTGAAGTGCTCATGCTTTTTGCCTTTTCCCCTTTCCTTTATTGTGTTATATATCTTTTTGTGCACATTATAGGTTTACAAAGTGAAAAAGTCCAAAGTCCACCCCAAAGGGACTTACCATCTTCCAGAGAAAACAGTGTTCACAAACTGCTCCAAACAGCTCTATTGTAGTCCAGCCTTTACTTCCGTGTCGAACGTGCGTCACTTTGTAACACACGTTATAATGTTCGCCTAGCTGCTAGCCTGGCACTCCCTCATACTCTGCTTCTGACTAGCTAGCAGTACTTACTGTGCATGTGCGACTCCCAACAAAGATGGAACAGAAGTGAGATGCCTCACTCTGTAGCTAAAACAGAGAGCTCAACATACAGGGTGAAAAGAGGAGCTGCAGCAATGTGCAGTACAACACAAATATGTGGTGTTTTCTGAAAATGAAACCACATGAACCTATTCTGGTACAACCTCTAAATACAATTATGAACCTGAAAATGAGCATAATTTGAGCACTTTAAGATGCAACCCCCTGCTAGCTACAGGTGAAAAATTGCTATTTTGATTTTTTCACTTAGGCTTACACTTGAAGCGTTATGTCACAGAATCATGGAGTAATCATAGTGACATCACAAACAGGTCTAGAGGCTATATCTATCGCAATATTAGTCAGAGAATTCACATTTAAATGATACCTTCAGTTGTTCATCCACAATCGTAATAAAACAGGCAGAGTGAAGTTGCTGTTATCTACCTAATGGATCACATTAAATGGACACAGACATACTGGGCTCCACAGGAAAGTATAATATGGTTAATGACTGACAAAATAATTAATACTGAAAGTGAAGAGCCATTAGTTAATACTAGACAGACACAAAGAGACCAACTGTGCTGCACTTGAGCTGAAAAGCTTAGCAGGATTTCAGCTGAGCACTCACCTTGAAGGTGGCGGGCCTGTTGTACTCTGTGTGGAACGTCCCATCTCTGCAAGACACACCAGGCACAGTGCTCACAACACAAGGAGTAAATGGTGAACAACATGCTTTTTAAGCTGCGGACACGGTATTAATTTCTAGAAAGCACTGAGGTATGGAAAAGTGTTTGACAGCCAGCTGAGTTTGTGTTTACTCACTTGTAATGCAGTAGCTCTGCTCCTCCGCGTTTGGAGCTCGGGTCCACCTTCACTTTCTTACAGAGCTTACGGCCCTCTGAGTCTCTGGAGATAAAAAAAAAAAAAAAAAAAAGTCAACATTTTGAATAATCTAAAACAAACGATTTATACAATCACTTCGCATTCATAGAGAAATGCAAAGTTTTGTAGAAAATTAGAAGCTTTCGCTATTGGAATGGGTTAGCACTGAAAACTTTAGAATTTCCCCCCAAAGTTTTCCAGTCCTCCTTACAATAAAAGAGCTTATTTAAACTCTCCTTGGTGAAACCGTTGATGTGACAGAACTAGTACAATATATACAGCTGCCTAAAACTTATGTCTCAGCATCTTTTCATGTTTTCCCGCCCCCCAAGGTATTTTTCTTGCTTCTTTATATAATGCACATAATTTTGCTTCTGTTCAGTAAATGCTTGTTATATTCCTTGTACTGCTAACATTATTTATATTCATTGTGTATTATGCACTTAATTCTGTGTAAAAATATGCTTTGTCAACACGTTCTTTCCAATAAAGCTTCACTGAATTGAATTAAGAAAGGAGAGAAGATGCTGCATTTATAAAGAGACATAACTGTATTAACATTTTCATGAGATCAGTCTCACATGTACAGTGCTATATAAACAAGGCTCCCTGTTCCATTTATTAGTTGCTCCAGTATGCATACACAAACACATACATCTGTTATGGGAATATAATGCTGATAACAAGATATACTGTACAGCCTGTAAGCATACCGAAACTCTCGGTTGTATAGAGGTTTATTTCTGTAATTGAAAAAAAAGGCCATAGTTGGAAAGGAAATAAATATACGTCTAGCTACCTACCTACACATACTTCACACTTGCTATAGTGAAGCATTATGTGCAGCATGGAGTACTCTTCCTCTTCTGTAAGAGCAAGGTATATGTATGCATTAATTAGAGAAAGAAAGATGGAGGGAGATATTTGCTGGAAAAAAGGCCTGATGCTAATAAATTCAAAGAAGTGAAATTCCATTATGGCTCCAAGTGCAGTTTTGAACTATATGAGGAAGGTTGTGTTGACAGACAGTATTTCAGGTAATGACTGTGTGCTTTATGCCATATTCTGCTGACTCATGAAGGCAGATGGCACCGGTTGGGGCACACCAGGAGCAGATGTGACCTTGACACGTATCTGGAGATGACGCTCAGTCATCCGATTTAAAACCAGTCTGCTACTCCTTGAAACATTGCCACAAGTGTCAAAGGCTGTGAGGAAAATGTCCTCAATAAACCCCATACAGATTATCACAAAATCTATCATGTCAAGGAAACGCCAAACCAGTACAAAGTAGCCAAGGACTCTCATTCAAGTAGACTTTATTTTTTAGAAATTCTATTCTATCCAAAAAGACATTTGTTGTTAGATGTCATGTATTACAACTTTGCATAACTGTGTTTAGTGACATGACAAAGTAATATCAACCCGGAAGACAGTAAACCTTGTACATTCACAAAATGTACGATTAATCGTTTTTGAATCGAAATCGCGATTTGAAAGAATGTGAATAGCTAATCGTGAAGACCACGATTCATCGAATGTGAATTATTTCGTTGAATGTTTGGTTAAACATTTTTTATTCCTCTTTTCATTATTATATTTACTGTTTTTTACATAAGATACATGCTGGAATAATATTGCATAACACCGATTGTTAAAAGAAATGTCCCATTTTCAGTGGATTTTTCATTTATTTTTTATTACTTTATTTAACATGATCGTAGAAGGTGCAATATGTAGCTAAAAAAAATTGCAAATCGAAATCGCAATATCTGGCAGAAAAATCACAATTTAAATTTTTGAAGACAACAATGCATTTTCTGTCATGCTCAATGATATAGATGCTGCCATGTCAATAATTGAAACTGCTGAAACTGATTTCAATGATTTTAAAAGGTGTGCAGTGGGGCAATTTTGACAGTTGAAATAGGGAAAGCAACTGAACAAAGGATCCCAAATGGAGAACTCTGATCCCAGTGTTTCCCACACATAGACTAATGTGTGGTGGTGCGCCACACTATCAACACCGGCCGCCGCACATTGCGTTTCGTTATTATTATTATTTTTTTTTTTTAAAACGCTATTTAAAACACGTTCAGCTGCATTTCCTTTCCCTGCTCTCCTCCGTCTCTCTGTCACTTGTGTCTCGCTCACATACACACACACAGCTCCTCCCACCGTGCACACAGCGTCTGTCTCCATAAGGAGAGAAGACGGCTGGCGAAATTCACAAGTTCACAAAAGTTTGGTATCTATCTCGTGAACACCTTTACACAATCACACATTAAAAAGTGCTATGAAAATATTTTATATTCTGAATACAATGTTGTCAGTGTGTTAATGTTGGAGTCCCGACCCGTCTCTTAGCAAACAAGCGATTGCGCATGCTTTGGAAAGTTAACTAGTCGCAAGTTTGCGGTAAAATGCAGTTGGTTTGTCGAGGTCAAAACACTATATAGCAGCTGTGAATCAAATAAACGTATAATAAATAATGTTATGTCATTTTTTACTCTTACACTGAATGTTTGCTGCTTCAATCCAGATGAGCATTGAAAAGTATTTTCCGCGACTGAAAAAGGCACGTGTTGAGGATGAGGACCAGCCTGAACTGACCAGTCTGTCTGAAACAGAGCTGAACAGTCCGACCAGCGTAATTAGTTATGTTATTACTTTCTTACAATATTTTCAGGCTTCAACCAGTAAAAGACAGGGTCAGGGAGAGAAAGAGATAGATTTGTTAGGCACTGAAGTAGGAGAGGAGGACAGCATCCAACAGCGTGTCCTCCTCAGTTTTTTGATACTTGATTGTTACGAAAATAAAAGTAACTGAACTGAGCTGTATACAGTGCTGACATGAAATTACATCAGGTATTGTTAAATGACACTTTTTTGAAAGATTGAAAAGGCCACACACCTGCGTATGGACCAATACAACAATGGAAATGGCCTTTGGTCATACATGCACAGTAAAACTCACTCAGAGAAAAAGGCTGCGTGGCATTATGTTTCTTAACCGCAGTACAAATGCAAGGCCAGAGAAGTTAGAATGACTCACCAGCTAATGTTCAGTACAGAAAGAACAAAGGCCATGAATGACAGTTCATCAGATGCCCGGATGAGCACAACTGTTGTGCATTTATCTCTAGGGTAACGTCAGTCATTGCGTCAGCACCGGAGGTCTATGACTCTAAAGTAGAGTTGAGGAGGATAAGCCGGGGGTGAAGGCTGATGGTAAGTTATAAGGTGCTGACAAACGATGAGGTGAGGATATACACTGTCACAGCACAGTAGATGCCAAGAAATACTATTGGCCAATCATGTGTTGTTAGGATTAAGACACATTAGGACACAAAACACATTACTCATCACAAAAGTAGAAGAAAAGGTCTACACTCACTAAACTTGCCGATAATAACCCTGTTTGTTTAAGCAGTAGGGGTGGGACAAAATATTGATACGGCAATATATCGTCCTTCATGCAATGTGAAAATTGATCCGTTGGCATTAAATATCAATATTTTAATTAATAAAATAAGGCACTCTAAAAAGATTTCCCTGCTCCCAGCGTCACTACTTCATGGCTCCTCAAGGTGGATTATACTTTTGTGAGATATTATTTGGGTTAGTACACCAACTAAAAAAACTTGACGCAACAAGGTGGTTGTGCGAGGTGCACCTTTAAGATTGGGGAATCTATAAATACAAAAGGTTGGAGCCAAATCGTTGAATTAGGCCAAAGTCAACAGATTCCCTTTTGTAAAGGATCAATGATGGGTTCATCATGCAAAGAGGATGAAGCCTGGCATGCCATTTAATTATTCCAAAGCACAAATCCTAATCCGTGCTGTGCTTGTTGGTGCTCTGCTATTTCCATTGATCCAGACAAGACCAAGTTTCTTACCATGCCCTATGTCTGTTCTAAATGTGTAAAAGAATGGGAGCAGGGCAGCACAGTCCTGTACTCCCTTCCTGTATGAGATCATCCTTCCCTCTCATGGATCCCTGTTGGCCAACACTCAGTTGCCTGTCATCTGTTCAAAGTGTGTCATTCTGGCCTTGGTGGCCTTCTTTCTTGGCAGGGCTGACCGTTCTCACGCTGTGATATGCGCTTTACTCTCTCTCTCCCTCTGTCCACCATGAGCTCGCAGCTGGAGCTTCAATTTGGAACCGGCCCATTTGAGATGGTGGTGAAATATGCCAAATAGCACAATGCTTTTCTACAGAGCCTGGCACCGGATCCATTTGTCCTGCAGTGATGAACCCGGCTCGCTCTAGCTCCCCTGGCAAGAATCTGGCCAAGTATAACTCTCTGCTTAGCATTAGCACACTCTCTAGCATGCTGGAATTGTTGGCGAAGGAAGAGAGAGATGATACCATACTCTCCCAGACAAAAACAGTAACTGAGTCGAAAAGTAAACAGTAAAATAAAAACGCGTATCATGGAGTGTCTTTGAAGAAAGATGTGGACACCAAAACATCAGACAATGCCTTTTGAGTTTAGTTTCTCTTCCTGTCTGTTGGCCAACACTCGGGATTCAATCCCGAATAAGCTTGAGAGAGATTGTGAATGCTGCAATGAGCACCAGGTGTCAAAGGGAAGTTACTGCCTTCATCGCAGTTTCCTGTTTTATGATACATTCTTTCCTCTCTGGTGAGGAAGACAGTTCATGCAGTTGATGGGTTGACAGGTAAAAAAAAAAAATGAAAGTAAGTGGAATTGAAAACCAGGAAGGGCAGAAAGAACAACAAGCTAAAGTCAGATCATTGGGGAGCAAAGCAAGTTGTGCTTAAAGAAAACAATTCTTGACAGTGTCTTGGGAGTATCTAGCATTTGCCTAATGCAAACACTTCCACAGTGTGGGCTGGAAATAGATGTGCTTCAGAAAGACAGATGACAGATGTATTGTTCTGTGGGAAAGAGTGTGTGGAGTATAGAGAAAATAATAAAATAATGCTTTAAAAAAGAAAACATATTTTCCATAAGGCTAGGGCTGAAACTAATGACTGTTGGTATAACTCTATTGAATATCTGTTGGTTATTTTTTGATCAATCGATTAATTGCTTTATCAATACAATGTCAAAGAACAGTGAAAAATACCCATCGTGATTACTGAGAGCTGAAGGCGACATCTTCAAATAGCTCGTTTGTCCAAGTAACGGCCAAGTATTCGATTTACAATGATAAAAAAAATGGCGTCTGTAGCACCGAGTGTCCATAACTGTGTCAAGTAGGGCTGCAACTATTTATTTTCAGTATTGATTAACTGATAAATGTCTTGGTCCATGAAATGTCAGAAAATGACTTTGGATCACAAATTACCATCACAACTTCCTGAAGTTCAAGGTGACGTTTCAAAATTGCTCGTTTTGTCAATTTTCAATATATTACATAGACAATTAGGTTTATTATAGCTGGAACTCGAGAATGTTTGGCATTTTGCTTTAAAAAGGGACTAGGGGCGCCCTGGTACAAAGGCTCAGTCCTTACCGCGCTTTGCTGCATGTGTTTCCCACTCTTTCTCCCATTTCCTGTCTTCAGCTGTCCTGTCAAATAAAGGCTTAAAATGCCCCCCCCAAAAAACCTTTACAAAAAAGGACTAAATATTATTCAAAGATTATCAAAATAGTTAAGTAGTGTGTATATTTCTCAAAGTGTTGGTGTTAGTACCAGTATTGTATTGGCACTAGTAGCAAAAAAGCCTAGCCCTGGAATCGACAAATAGATTGACTAATCATTTCACTACTACATACACGACTGATACCGCTTATCAGGAATACTTACAACACACAAAGCACTCTTGATGGGAGGCATACAACCACATTTAAACAAAATTACAAAATGATAACAGAAACTGAAAGATACAGAAACTCTGACAAATAACGACATGAATCATCATCTTTTGGTTTTACCCGTAGAGGGCAAATAAACACCACACAGCAAGGGCCTTCATTATGTACACAAAAGGGAGAACAAAACTCCCATAAAAGAACTGAGAAGGGTGAACCTAAATGGTATGAAGAGATTTAACACATTAGACCCAAAGCTTCAATAGCTCCAATAAGTGAGTAGCCTACTGTCAAATTGCACCCTTACAAAAGAACCAGTGGAACAAGGCCATTTACACCCCAGTAGAAAAGCCATAAATTGTGCAGATTGATGACAGTGGAGACATTCTTGGGAGGAGCAAATTGACCTGCCTTTATAACTGCTGTCAGAAAATTGTACAAAGGAGGCCATAATGTCGGGGAAAAAGACAGGGAGTCAATGGGTGTGATCGAAGGAGAAGAACAACCTACAACATGTTTAATTTTTTTATTTTTTTAAATCATCCCATTACTTACCCACAGTTGACCCAGGCAATAGTCCCTTGGCCCTTTACTGTCTGGGCCACATCTGATAGCAGTTTCAGGTGGGAGTCCCCTGATGTAGCTACAGGACACAGAGAATAAATCATGGTCAGCCTTGTCACCAGAACCGTTCAATAGCTGAGGACAACCCAGAGCCTCGAGACACAGAGGACACTGTCATGTCAGACCCTATGAAGAAGAATTGAGTTACAGTGGAGCTCAGTGTCTTACTAAAGCACCAAGTACCGAAGAAAGAGATCACTGAGTTTGGGATGGAGGGGTGATGGGAGAGGGTTTTCTAATACCTTTCACTGGATGGGTTCAGGGAGGGGGTTTAAGTTACATCAGCTTTCAACATCTTACAATAGAGTGACTAAGCAGGGGATGTGAGGATTATATGGTGGCACAAAGACTCTGCTGAAGCAGACCAACTTTTCAGCAAACGGAGGAAGCACAGCAGGTATGTTTTGGCGAACTCTACTTTGTACCTGCTGCAACACTGCTTACTACCATTTTCTGAGCAATGCTGATGAACATCCATGGACGAGATGGAGCGTTCAACACTGGAGACTAACGCAATCTACTGTGTCACTGGGAAAATGTGGCTGAGCTGTGCAGTTTGTGTTCTGCAGGAAAGAGGAGAAACTAGTGTGTAATAAACTTCACCAGCTCCAACAACACACAGCACTATTACTGATTTTCATCAGATATGGCAAGCAAGTAGATTCCTGCGAGGAAAGTAAACAAAGTGTAAAATTCTAGTCCTTGTGTAACACAATACATAATTTCCCCCCCCCGAAACCAAATGTGTTATTCACTGCATAAAGAGAACAATTCCTCTAAACACTCCAGGCCAAAGCTATATTTAGATATAGGGGCACTGACATGGCTCCCCAGGGTCCCGCCTCGCACCGGGTCGGTAACAAAAACATCTGGAAATTCAGTGTCAGTTTATTACCATGTATGGAGCAGATACTGGTGGATTTTCTAATAAGCTCACTTGTTAAAGTTTGATGGGTGCTAGAGCAACTAGAGCAAAACTCAACAGGGATGTGACTGACGGCAGAAAGTCAGAGGCTTGTGGGTAAGGAACAGGGCAAGGCTGTCTTTACTCAAGAGGGGGAATGAATATGTGATGTGGCTTAAAGTGGTCAGATAATTAGTTGCCGAGGAGGACATTAAACCAGTGTGGCAGAAAACCTGCAAAGAAGGAATGTCTGTGTGACACCGCAGCCAGCGATCAATCAGAGCCAATCCTTGATACGCGGAAGCCTTATTCAATGGCCTAAAGGTTCTGAGGGTCCTCTGCTGCTTATTGAGGCATAGGAGGGTCTATTAAATAGAAAAACTAGTAGCAAGCAGCTCCATCTACAAACCTGCTGAGAGCATTCCTCACCTCAGAAATATGCAAATCAAAATGGAACTGAAATCTACTGGGGTGCATTAAGGGTTCCCTAATAGTTGGAAAAAAACTATAATGTAACAGAAGTATTTCCAAGTTCATTACTGAGATAGACCACCGTGATCATCCCTTTAAAGCATGCTGCAGGCTAAAGCTGCACAAAACATTAATTCTAAATGCATCTTAATATACAGTGGTAAGATGTTTTTTAACTTACATCAGATTTGCTAAGTGTAACTGTGCAATTCCATTTTCTTATTACAGAGGGTGACTCAAGGAATTTAATGCAGTATTAAAGCAAAATTGTGACACACTGTGTACAGTACAAATGAAGACAATGAACTGCACTAATGCATGGCTATTAAGTGTTCTTACACTAGCTATGTGAATGGGCCCATTGTGTTTGTGTCCATAATGTCAGAATTGTTGGGATAATCATGCTTGTGCTGTACTTACTCATCCACACTTGAAGAAAATTGCATTTAGGCTTCATCTTACATCTGTTACTTGGTATAGTTTGAGTTCGCTAAATCAGGATGTTGGAGCCAACACATAATTGGGGGAGAGACAGTCAAAAGGTTCTGGTCCTAAGTGTTTTGTGCATCATCACCAGATGTCACAAATTATGAATTCATTAAAAAAAAGCTTAGCTGTTTGGATGCAGCTGTTGTGTGTGTCTTTCAAACACAACTAAAATGCTTTGGTGAATTATGCACTTCTACAAGTACATATTGACCTCAGCACTAAAAGCATAGCTTGCTCTTCAAGAAATAAAAGAAGGAAAATGTTGATTTTACAATAAAATAATATAAAATGTATAGTTAAAGTAGAGGTGTTGAAATGAATCAAATAATCGATGCATCGAATTGCGGACATGGACGATGCTGCATCGATAATCGACTGGGCCATAATCGATTATTTCTGTTTACAATTTATTGTAGGCCTAACAACATTTCTGTTTACATATTCTGAAGTACCATGTGCTCAGTGCTGCAGTTTTATGTATCCAATTTATTTAGTATTAGAGCACTGCAGAATGTTTTGTTTTTGAAGCTTGAAAAGCTATGAATTAAATATCCTATATGGCTTTAATAGAAAAATGTATTTGACGTATCGTGATGCATTGAGATATCGAATCGAATACATGATAATCGTAATCGAATCGGAAGATCAGTGAAGATTCACACCTCTAAGTTAAAGGGTGTATTTTTCTATTTGTTTGACATACTAAATACAACATATTATATGTCTATGAAATCTGTGACATTAGATATAACATCCAATGTTGTATATATTTACAGCACTCCGCAACATCCTCTACAGTGACAAGCGGTTTGAGAGTCATTGAGATAACAAGCATTAACCATGAGCCCTTATTATAATGGTCTAGCAGGATTGCTGTCCCCGCCTCCTCCCTTGACAGAAACAATGGATGGTCAACCAGAAATGTATGCTGCTACATATGAGAACATATGTATTAGCATAACATAACTATACTGACAGCAAATTTCACCACACAACTAGACACGTTTTTTTCTTAATATCATCCCCTTTAACCAGGTCCATATTCTGTTATAATCCACAGCCTAATCCAAAAAAAGATCTATTATGAGAGGGTGTCTGTCTTCTCTAACCTGTCTTGGTGTAGACCACCAGAACGTTGGTTCTCGTCCTGAGCAGCTTCTTGAAGTCTTTGTGGTCGCTGACCTTCTCTATGAGAGGAGACACCTTCACCGCCTCCAGCACCGGCAGCAGCCACACCTGGGGAAACACACAACACACACACACACACACACACACAAATAATTTGTGTGATGAAAAAGGTAGTAGTAGTAGTAGTAGTAATGAAAGCTGGCATCAAATATCTGGTCAGATTTGGTACTATACTTGTTTGTTTACTTACATTATTTATTTTTTATGGTCACTATATACATAGGTAAAATTTCTTTTCTTTGTGGTGTGTAAATATACTTATGTAAGAGATTGTAAAGAACGTGTTAAATATGATATAAATACGTATGATGTAAATATGTAGCTATTCATGATGATTATTATTTAGTAGTGGAAAAGGGTCTTGGATTAAATAAGCTTTTTCTTCTTCCAATTCCTTTTCGGACATGTTCTTTTAGTTTGTTTTTGTTTTTTTACATGTTGAAAATAAAGCATTCATTAATTCATATCCATTTCCACTATAGACTGTAAAAATAGGTTTTACTTGTACACAAGAAAAATGAAAATTGAATGCGCTGATTGCAATTAAAATTGCACATTAATACTCCCCAGGCTTTAACCAGTTTCTTTTTGCACTATGAACTTCACTCTAGTGCCTTCCTCAGAATAAGCTTAACATTTTTTCCTGCATTTCTGTTAAAAAGAAATTCAGTATGCTGTTTAGAAATTCTGCCTGACAACTTTATACTGTTGTTTATACAGTTGTAATTAACCTTCAGGGGCCACAGCCAGGGTTTGGACTTGAAGACTTGTTAGAAAATAAAATGTCACAAGCTACGTGAGAAATAAATATATCACTATCAGTTTGATATAAGTAAAATGAGTTTGATGCAGAGGCAGAGCTACAATCTTATAACACTGCAGCAGTCCACAGCACTCTGAATCAAAATGGGAATGTGGCAGCAGGGGCTGAGAGCTATTCCCAAATCTCTTTACTGTGACTCATAATTGCCACAAACCCAATCAACAGTTTGATATTCACACTAAAGTGGAAAGCTATACGAGAGCTTCAACCCAGCACATGTATATACTGTAGTTCTTTTCAACTATATGGCAAAAACAAGATAGGATGTTACTTCCAGTAAACCTGTACTAAAGGTGGCTTCAAAGTAAGCAACAGTTGGATACATCTGCTTCATTAGTCAGTTCATTACTTCTTTGACTTTCCAAACACTGGTAGTTGGGCTAATGGTGTAAAACACATGGTAAAACAAAGCCCATATTGATAGACTTGCACTTTATTCAAAGATGGGAAAAAAGACTGATTACACTCAAGCCATATGAAGTTAATTCCATGCATTCTAATCGCCTCTGTTCCATCACCATTCATTAAAAGGCTCTACCTTTCTGCTTACGGAAAACTAAATTAGACACCAAACATTGTCTGCTCGCTGAGCGGATCCTGCCTGATGAGTGATGTCACCTGGAATGAAAACAAGCACCTGTCAGGCTCTTTTTCTAATTTTTATTCCCAACTGGGTGCATTTCTGAAGTGAGTCTGATGGGATTCTTAAGATAGTACATTTTGCACATCAGTATTTTCTAAATTAACAGATAAGCAAAAGGGTTTATAACAGGATAAACAGACAACTTAAGTGCCCAGTTACAAATATATACTATATATTTCTGACGATTTATCAGGCTTTCTAAGTATTATTGACATCATAGGTGGGCATTCAGTGCTTATGAGAGCGGGGAGCAAGATTAGAAAGAGATGAGAAGAGATGGCAGGCTGTCTTACTTATCCAAGGGAGATAGGAAATGTTTTGCCTGATGGCCGGAAGGATTGAACTGGATTCTTACTTCATCGCTCACTCTCTCCATAAATGGTGAAACATTTACAATTGTCCTTCTGGCACATGTGTGTTTTTGGGCGTAACATGCAATAAACCAATCAGAGTGTCATCTCCCATTCCCTTTAAAAGCCAGGTGCGTTTGTACCTTGGCCCATTACTATTATGATAGCGGATTTGCACCGTAATATTTTTATTTGTAATCTTTTGCATGTTTGTGTGCTGCTGCGCTTCCCTGTGTGTGTGTGTGTAACAAGCATGGTGTGTGTGCGCTGTGCACAAGCTTAGGCACATTCATGTGCTGTTAAAATAACAATGAAATGCTGCGTTATAGACTTTAGACCAGGTTTTTGTTGGTCAATGGTGTGATCACTTCCTGCTGCCTCACGATAGTAATACGCCAAGAATTCACTTGAACACACCTCCCTGTAAGACCAGCACGCCCATGGGCGCAGGTGCATTTACTATTTAAACAACGTGGGCGCTGGACGGTCTTAATAGCAAAGACACTTGCATCGGGCTTTGCGCCCTTAGTCATCCTTATGAAAGAATTTCATCAAGGGAGTATTTCGTTTTAGATAAAGATCTGCTTTGAAAAGAGCTGATACATTTTTGTAAAATGCTGTCTCTGCAAAAACCATGTCTTCAGAGAGATAAAAAGAGAGACTTCTTCTGTCACAGTCTCTTAGAAGTATTGATAGTGTTTTGAACAGTCAACCGTGGATTGCACACAGTATCTAACACACTGTTAACTGACTTACCGGTCATGCATAAATCTGAAAACAACCACAGGTAATTACTTAGTTCTGTTAATGTGCAAACAGACACATTTCTAAGTATTACCTGTAGCATGAAATGTTCCGGCTAAGCCTATATACCTAAACCTACAGTTGAGGCAGCTGAGAACAACAATGATGCTCTGGTCAAGACAACACTGCTGATGGCTGTGATACAATGTGCGTCATCCTTCTTCGAGCGCACAATAATAGAAAGAACTAGAATGTTTCCCCACAAAGCATCATAAATGACAGGCCCATTCAGAGTATGTATAGTGCATTCAAATGAGTTGAAGGATAGAAGTAACCACAATTAAATGATAATTAAAAAAAGCTGTGATGTGGCCGGGTTGTTCAGTGGGTAGAGCAGGCGCACATATACTGAGAGGTGTATGCCTCGACGCTGAGGTCCAGGGTTCGAATCCGACCTGTGACGATTTCCTGCATGTCTTCACCCTCTCTCTCCCCTTTCTCACCTAGCTGTCCTATCAATTAAAGGCAGAAAAGCCTAAAAAATAATCTAAAAAAACAAAAAAAAAAAGCTGTGATGATAATCCGATTTATTTTTACAGTCTCTGAATTATCACTCAAGTCTTGCTCCCTTTCTTACTGGGGCTGCAAGCCGTGTACTCGCCCTGCAAATGAAGAATGTGAGCAAGTGATGACAAACTACAGAGCACGACTCCATTTCTTTTCTTTTTTTAAGATCACAGCAGTCTTAATCAAAACACTTCATCTAGTACAGTATCTCTCAAAGGTCCGGTTCACATGGACTTTTTAACTTTTTCCTCTCTTAAGGAGACACAATGCCTACCTTTGAGCCCAGGACATATGCATAACAATTTTTTGCACAATAAAATCTTTTGAAAAACGTGCAGTTTTTTATTTTCTCTCCCAAGTTAATGAATTAAAAAGTGTGCTACTTTGGCTCCGCTACAGCCAAAGTAGCAGACTTTTTAATTAATTAACTTTATGGGTTAACAGGCAAATAAAATGCAGATACAGATAATCTGCAAACTGCAGGGAATAACGGCCTGAAAGCGTGGTTTCCTGTTGGAATCACGGAAGAAGTTTCTGTAAAAATGGACTTTTTTTTTTTTTTTTACTAGTTGCCAAGGGCTGGCAAGCTACGAGACACTCTGGACAGACACTGGTGACTGTCCGCGCCCACCTTGACTGCCGCTGCCGATCCCCGATCAGTAAAAAACAATAAAAATTAAAGCTGCAAGCAGCGTTGGACGGGCCCTCGCTCCTCTGAGCGCGTCGGGGTCACCGGCGGTCGCCGCTCCTTGCGACCGTGCATTTGCGCGGCACTCAGACACCGCAAATCGTCACCAATGAAAAGGGAACTCCCTGCTGCGTTCAATGATACCTCACACAAGACTCTACCTTAGATGGTTCAAATGTTATGAAAGGGGGCGTGGCTTAAGCATAGGGGGCGGGCCAAACCATCACCAATGAAGAAGCAACTCTCTGCTGAGTTCAATGACACCTCACACAAGACTCTTCCTTAAATGGGTCACCAGTTATAAAAAGGGGCGTGGCTTAAGCATAGGGGGCGGGGCAAAACATCACCAATGAAGAAGCAACTCTCTGCTGAGTTCAATGACACCTCACACAAGTCTCTACCTTAAACGGTACAAATGTTATGAAAGGGGGGTGGCCTGAGTAAGTGGGCGTGGTTATATTATAGGGGCCGGCTCATTATCACATGTAGACCACACATTCTAAGTTTCATGTAAATCGGATGATGTTTGTCATATAAGGCGCATTTCCTGTTGCCAGCGGGGGGCGCTATGACCAAAAGTCAAATATGGCCTGTAGGTGTCCTCAGGCCTGGACCCTTGTCAATCTTGAGAATTTTCGGGCAGATACGACAACGTACACTCAAGTTACAACAATTTATTTGTTCATCGCTCAACACTCAAAATGGCCGCCACGCCCACACCGTCAGACGAAAAGTTTTTCTTTGAATAACTTTTCATCTTTAAGGTGTTGGGATGATACAGACCAAGTTTGAAGTACATCGGATGAAATCTCTAGGAGGAGTTCGTTAAAGTATAGCACCTTGACTTTTAGGCCTACTTCCTGTTGCCACTAGGGGGCGCTATGACTTTAAGTAAATATCGGCCTTTATTTGTCCTCAGGGTTGGACTCTTATGAATCCTGAAAAGTTTCGAGCCAATCGGACAATGTACACTCGAGTTACACCCACTTCCTGTTTCGGCGGCGAAACGCACAAAATGGCCGCCCCGCCACGGCCATGCCCTATGACGAAAAGTTTTTCTTTTAACAACTTTTCATCTTTAATGTCTTAAGATGGCACAGACCGAATTTGAAGTTGATCGGATGAAATCTCTAGGAGGAGTTCGTTAAAGTACGACGTGGAAATGGCCAAAATCGCACTAATTTCGAACTTTGAAATCAAAATGGCGGACTTCCTGTTGGGTTTAGGGTATGGCTTCAATGACGTTTTTTGTACATCTTGACATGATACATGTGTGTACCAAGTTTCGTGAGTCTACGTTAAACGCACTGCAGGGGCTCAATTTTTTTAACATTGTAGGGGGCGCTAGCGAGCCATTTTTGCGCGCATATTCCCGAAACCCTTAAAATACGTAAATTTTCACCAGACTTGATGCGACCGCCAAATTTGGTGAGTTTTTGAATATGTTAAGCCCCTCAAAAAGCCAATTCATTTGCCGGGAAAATAATAATTCCTTCAGTTTCAATAGGGCCTTCGCCGCTGTCGGAGCTCGGGCCCTAATAAAAATAAAAGCCAAAATCGGCTCCAATCCGACTGCGATCCTGACATCTGTTAAAAACACCTAATTTAATAAGATTTTCTTATTTTCAAGTTTGTATCAATATGAAATGTGTTACCAAGTCCACTGTGTAGGTTATAGAGTAGAGTTTTAGTTTGATTTAAGGACAACATCTTTGCTTCAAGGACATTTTCCTGTCTCAGCTGGCAGGTGACCGATACAGAAAAACCACACCAATAACAACCAATCACAGAGCTGTGTACCATGACAGCTCCGATGGCTTCACTTACTCTGCCAACACTGTTAGAGGCATTATAAATGGTGCTGCGCTCAAACCTTCCCAACACTGTCTTTTCCTATTATCACTACCTCCTCAACACACACTACAGTGGGACAGCCTCATTGGTACAAAGCAGATCAATGAAACCCACACAGTTTTCACACAGCTACACAGGTATCATCGGGCTCCATCAGGAATGCTAAATGAGAAAGAGGAACACAAAGCAGAGTATACTAGAGTTGTTATCTGCTGGCTTAGCAGCAATTCTATCAAGCTGGCAATTCAAGAGCAAAAATATGTTTTCTTCATGGATTTTAATTTGGCAACCACAATTTGATTCAGTAACAATTAGCCACAATTGTATATTGAAGCTTTAGTGCGTCACTTTTTGATATTAATGAACATCTGTTACATTCAAGCATTGGCAAAGAGTTGCTACAAAGCTAATTAAGACTATCAGCTAGGGCTGAACGATTTTTGAAAATAATCTAATTGCGATTTTTTTCCCAAATATTGCGATTGCGATTCGATTATTTTTTTAAGCTCTTTGTCTTCTGTATTATTCAACAAATAATAATATAATAATTTATAGTATGAACACACAATTACACACTAGACAGTTAAATAAGTAAAAATATAGTATAGCATCTATATACACACACACACACACACGTATTTTTTTACAGTGCACAGAGAGGAGCTGCCTCCAGCCCCTCCCCCTCGTGAAGTTGCGTGCTGCCGTGTGCACTTGCTCAGAGAGGCTATCGTTACGTTAGCTAGTTGCTGGTGTTCTTGCCGTGGGATTAACTGTACTAATAAAACTGTTGAAACACCGCGGCCACGCTGCTGTGAAAGCTCCCCGAACGTCATTTATCAGTCTGATTGTTACCCCTCTCAGTGGCAGCTCCTCCACTCATATCTTTATAACAGAGCTAACCGCTAATCAGAGCTAATCGTTGCCAACCGAGCCTTGAGTTCTGTGTGCCTGTATCCATTAACTGCATGTATAGACTCAAGCCCGAATAAAACCCTTCATTTTATTAAAATGTCTGTAAAGGTTTTAAACTACAACTCAGAGTTGTTTGAATGACAGAAATCAGCTCAAGGTACGGCGTAGCGTTAGTGTGCTAGTTGATGCTTTCTCTGCGGAGTGCAGACTGATTTGCTCTCGCGAGTCATGTGACCAAATCGCAGCCTTTGCGATTAGGAAATCGCGTTTTAACATATCGCGATATTATCGCAAATGCAATTAATCGTACCACACAACTCTCTCTCTGTATTTCTCAGTATGGCAATGTTCAGAAGATTGTGTTTTCCGGTGACTTTCCCACGCAAAAACTTCAGTGAAGATAATCACCTCTTCTGAAGAGTCCATCGTGTTTTTTTAATCCTCCGTGTCCTCCTTGGCTACTAGCAACTGCGTGTGGGAGGGGTGGGGGCACGTGCGCGATCACGTAAGGCTTGTATCATGTGGACACGCCGACAGTGTTGTTAGAATTCCTCATGGGGGAGACGCACTATAGCTTTAATTTAACAAACAAATATCCTTAAACAAGGTTAGCAAGGACAGCAATATTTGTTAAAATATTCTAAAAAAAGAGACAAAAAGAAATGTTTCTATTATTTCATCACATGTAATGGTATGATACCAAACTCTGAAGACAATACAATTCAACAGCACCATAACCAGCGTTTAAAATGACCACACAGTTGCATCAACCTCTCCACAACAGTAAACAAAAACTGAAAATCATAACCTTTATGAAGGTAGGATTCATTGTAGCGTTACTGTATTAGACTGTATTAGTTTTAGCAATGTGTGCCTACTAAACTGGGTGTACACCGATACTGATATATCTGTGATAAGCCAATATCATATATTGGCCTGTCAATACAGTATATCGGTCAGGCTCACAACATTAAAAGCAAGAATTAATGAAAAAGGACCCTGGCAGAGCCACCATGCTCAAAACCTGGGCTCTGTTTAAATGCCACAAAAGCTGCCAGCTCTGATGGCGGTCACAATAAGACAACAGCTTAAATGTCAACTGGCACGTACCAAGTGTGACCTCTCAAAAGAAAATCCATTCTCATAATTGTAATCTACCTGAAATTCTTTCATCACTGATCATACCACACGGTGACCATTCACTTGATAACACATTTGGTGAACACATGACTCAGTGCAGGACAAACTCAGACTCAATACTCTGAGGAAATCCATTAGTGCTTTATACATCAACCTTCCTTATCCGCCATAAAAGGTATGTCCCATCACGTTGCTGTAAAAAATGTGACGCACCAGGCGCCTAACCCCTGCCTACGAGCCCACACCCTCCATCTGGTGTGACTTAAAAAAATGGCATCCAGTTCTAGGGGCAGTGGTGAATCAGCAGAATTCACACCAGTGTTTGTCAAGCACTTGCCTTGAGTTTCTTGGGACTAATGAACCAGTCAGGTGTGTGCTGGTGTGTGTGTGTGGACTGGCTGATTATAAAAGGAAGCTACGCAGCATCCGATAACACACAGAGCGCTGATTTAGAGGCTTTTTAGCTCTCAAATGAGCAGAGGAGCAATCAATTAGCAGCTTTAGTAACTATCGCATTTCAGCTATCAGCGATGGAAGTCAGAGGAGAGGAGAGGCCTACTAACATGCTAACAAGCCGCTGTTGTGGAATAAAACTGCTTATCCAACCTTTTTTGGTACCGAGTCAAATGTGTCTGAATGTCTAGTCATAAAAATAGTCTTGTTTACTTATTCTTCAATCAAATATCTGGTTTAAATAATTATTTTCTCGTTATGGACCATGGCACAACTGTGTTAAAATAGCATTTAACATTTGAGAACTTTGACTTCTTTTGTTAAATAAAAAATTACAAAATTACTGTTAATCCCTAAAAGTATGCACATTATCAACTTTTGAGAATATAATCATCAGCATCAGGAATGCCAACTGTTTACAGTAGATCAGTTTTGGGAAAATTCAACACGTTATCCTGTTTACGGACACACTACACAAAGACAAGCTCATAGATAGCAGATTGGTGTTTTATTTTGATGTTTAGATGGATGACTTTCAGTGTTTCTGTGTGCAGTTTGATGTGTTGATTGGCCTGGTTTAGCTTAATTACTGTATTTCCATGGGCTCAGCAGCTCATAGGTACTGTAAAAGCAATATTTCATATTTGTATTTGTTAATGTTACCAAGTTTTAGTTTTCAACCACTGGTTATGGACTGATGTACTGTAAGAAGTAGGGTTGGGTATCGTTTGGGTTTTTTCCGATACCGGTGCTAAAACAATACTTTTAAAAAACGGCGCCGGTGCCTAAACAGTGCCTGAACCGATACTTAAAAAAATAGGGTAATAGGGAATAGGGTATTTTACAATAACTTTGAATGCAACACAAGGCTTATTAGTTTCAAGTGAACGCACCACATTATGTTGTTTTTCCGACAACGGCAGCTGCACACTACTTAACATCCCTGTTGGAATCCTCTACAGTGAAATACAGACACCCTTTACACCGTTTATCTGTCAGCATTTTAACCGTGTTTAATCCAGCTGCTAGCTAACGGTAGGCTAACGTTACCTGCTGTGACCTAGCGGTGCTCCTGTTGCCTCTAACATCTGTTTCAGAGCATCAGAAAGCAGCGCAGAAGGCATTTAAGTGGCACCGAAATGAGGCACTGAAATCCGCGTTGCACTTCGGTTCGGTAGATACCGGTCATTTAGGCACCGGTGCCGTATTAGCACCGGTGCCCAACCCTAGTAAGAAGCAAGTGGATCAGCTGTTTGACGTGATCTAATTAATTAGCCTTATTGTTAATATTGACACACGTACACCTTTTTAGAAGTAGGCCTATAGTATTATGTATTATTAATTACATTGGCATTTACTAAAGCTAAACTAGGCTGCTTTTATACACAAAGATTATTTGTCAACCATTTTGATTGTTGATTTTTCATTTGTCATTCATCCCAAAATAATTTGCTAGTTTTTCTGTTCTATATTATTTCAAATTGATAATATTTGGGGTTTGGACTGGTTGGACAAACTGGTAACTTGATTATTAAAATAAAAATCAAAACATTAATCAATAATGAAAATAGGTTGCAGTCCTTAATACTAGCATACCTATGACTAGAAACTATGAACGGACATGTTTTTTTCCCAAAAACCAAACCATATCTTTCAGATAAGCAGCGATCAGGAGGTAAAATCTTTTATGGGGGGAAAATCCATAAGGGCCACTCCCCCGATGGCTGCTAACTGTGTTTATTCTGTGAATCTGTAGACAAAATGTCTCTTAACAGGTGAGTGAACAGGTAGGGTCACTCACACATATTAATTATTCTGTCCCAAAAAAACAGGGAGACAACTTTGGGCAAGTAATACATTATTAATGTTGTGTGTGTGTGTGTGTGTGTGTGTGTGTGTGTGTGTGTGTGTGTGTGTGTGTGTGTGTGTGTGTGTGTGTGTGTGTATGTGTGTGTGTAGAAAGTTTGATTAAATTGTTTTGACAGGCAGGCCTCTACCACTCAGAAAGCTGCCCTCTAACAAAGTGCTGCAGCGGTTTATCCCTTCCCTTGTGGAATCACCTTCATACACCCCACAGTACTGTACCAGCACGCACGCACGGTGACTTGTGGTGGGTGATAAAGACAAAATTAGTCACAGCATTATAGAAATTATTAAGACTGCAGCTAATAATTATTTCCCATCATCGATGGTCTATAAAGTGTGTAAAATAGTGTATCAAAAAATCCTAGAACTCGAAGGTGACATCTTCGAATTGCTTGTTTTGTCTCAACAAAAGTCCCAAACATGAAGATATTCATATTCATCCTCACATCAAGACGTTGGAAGCTACCGCTACTGGCATTGTTTTGCTTAGAAATTAACTTAAAGGGGTGGTTCAGAATTTTGGACATAGGACCTCATTTCCAAGTTAGCCAGTGTGTTATTTATCAGTGGAGACTGTTTTCAACACTTTTCATCCAGTCCTTCCAGTTGCAGAGTTCGCTGGTGCTAGGCTAGCGCAAGTCAACAGTATCTGCTAGCCTGCCACTAAAAACAGCCTTACCCACTCTACAGTACACCCGAGGCAAATAACTTATAATGCCAGACTATCAATGTAAATGTCTGTTGATAAAATAATGTTAGAAATAAAACTACCCTTGCATCTCAATGATCGCATTACATTTTGAGGGACTAGTTTCTCAGCAGCGGCGGAATTTTACTTAGCTCCGGTTAGTAGTACTGCACCAAAAAGTAAACAGAGAAGCGCACTCCAGTCGGGAAACCTAGTAGCTGCTGGCTTGGACATCAAGATACCGGCGAAGACCCTACTCAAGTGGCAAATGTGTAGTGATCATTTTAGACCAGACGACTTTGAAAACCCCGCAATCTAAAGGACCACAAGTCACTGACAACGAATGCGGTTCCATCCGTCTTTCTAGATGCACCAACAGCTACTGATGAACAGGTAATAACTTTCGGTAGGCTACTCTAGCTAATAAAGCTAGCCCTTTCCATAACGTTAGCCTAGCTGCTACTGATAGATTGAGACTGACAACGTTAGTGGAACGTTACTGTTCAATGCATTGTGGAGGGGTGACAACGTCAGCTAACGGTATAGTTACACTCTTGGTAGATACCTGGCTGGGCTAACTGCTAACTTTAGGTAATTGCTGACAGAAACGTCATGTAAATTGCTAGCCCGTGTGCTTTCATGTACCAGTAACGTTATGTGAGTTATAGCCTGGCAGAGTGGAATTAGTTGGAGCTCACAGCGGCAGGTAAATAAACTTCTGCTTTCTCAGTAGCCTAGGTAATATCACTCCGCCGCTGCTGTAGGCTATGCTACCAACTACAGGGAACAAAGTATAACTATTGCAATGCGATGCAAGGGTAGTTTTAATTCTAACATTATTCTATCAACAGACATTTACATTGATAGTCTGACATTATAAGTTATTTGCCTCGGGTGTACTGTGGAGTGTGTAAGACTGCTTTTAATGGCAGGCTAGCAGATACTGTTGACTTGCGCTAGCCTAGCACCAGTGAACTCTGCAACTGGAAGGACTGGATGAAAAGTGTTGAAAACTGTCTCCACTGATAAATAACAAAATTCTGAACCAACCCTTTAAATTAACAACTGTGTCTTTTTTTTGATAGTCTAATCTACTCTAACCTAATTAATCAACTAATTGTTACAAAACTTGTAAGTGTTCACTTGAGTATTCAGATTCTCATGCTACACACTTCAATTCATGCTCATCATATTAATTAACATGGTTGTGTTTGACTGTAAAGGATTAAGAACCAAATATTAATAGGATGACTTTACTTATTTTATCCAAGTAATTTTGGTTCCCTAAAATTGGGGTACTGTGTGTAAAAGGGCTACAAATCCTACACCGTACATCTGTTGTGTAAAACACTGCTGAATTTTTACCTCATAGTCACAATTTCATTTCAGATCTAATGACCTGAGGCACATTGCCAAACTATCAAATGGTGTCTCTGTTAAATGTATACAGAGTGCACTGTACATATACACCCAAAATCCACCCTTGTTTGCAAAGTCTGCCATGCAACAGGAAGCAGAGCAGGACACAGTCTGCTTTTATACTCAGTTGCCAGTTTATTAGATACACCTAGCTACATGAAGGTAGGATTTATTGCAAGACTGTTGCATTAGACTGCCTTTCTGCTAAACGTATCTAAAATATTGGCAACTGAGTGTATGAAAAGCACTTTCAATTGCTCTTACATACACTTGAATGTGAACTAAAAGTCCTCTTCTTGGGAGAAAGGCTGGTGGATACAGTTGAAAGCTCCAGGAATAGCTACATACGATGGCCCTTGTGTCTAGAATATTAACCATAGACTTACATACAGTAGTTCTTCAACTCATTTATCAAGCAAAACTACCATTCACTGCAATTAAAAACTTGGGGGTTTTGGACTGGAGCTATTTGAACACGTCACCTTGAACTCTTTGACATTCTGACAATGTATATAATTAAATTATATTAAGATATTAAGATATTATATTATTATTAAGATTATATTAATATATAGATAGATTTTATTTTAGATTAATATGTAATAAAATGAATTGTTACCAGCACTACTTTAACCCACATTTTGCAAATGACAACAATTTTCATCCATTGAGTTAGTTTATAGTGACCTATGTCACATGACATGGAAGGCTAACGTACTTCTTCCAAAGGGCACTTTCTGTCATACAAATAACAAATGTACAGTAGCTAGCTCACACCCACCAGAAAGTGGCCAAAACGTTTGTGAAAGTCATACACTTTTGAACTTTCAATTCCCTTTACAAACTCGGATGACTGAACAGTTGAGTTTCCGTGACTGGGAGTCATGCTGTGTTAATAACAATAACCTAAGCTACTGCATGAATGAAACAGTAAACAGGAAAACCTTTCACACATGCGAGTGTAGGCTAAGCTAGAGAAAAAGGTAGCCTAGTCTTTAGTCAGCTCATCAGGTCTGGTTCCGTATTCCCTGGACGTTAGGTACGACTCACACACAGGGGAGGAACCCCGTGTACATAGGCGACCGTTTACCAGAAACCACTCTGTGTGTGCAGTTTACTTACATATAACCTTTAAATCCAGTAATCTTAACGTTACCTGCGCAACAACAACCGCATACCACCCACATCATTACTAGCTAGTTAAAGCTGAGCACCAAGTTCAGTCAAGGGCTGTCAACTTTACCTCCTGCACGGACAGGCTATCTATGAGACGCGGTGAAGAGCGATTTTGTTTTTTTCTTCGGAATTCCTTAACGGACACAAACATCCTTCGCCATGTGCGAGAATGTGACAGAAAAACCATTGCGTTTTACATAAAGGCGAGGTTTATTTGACTCACCAGCAACACCAACATGAACATTTTCACCTCTCTTATCCGACTCCCGTGGCGATTCCAAGAGGCCATGATGCCGTTGCCACGTCTGGATACGCAGGCGCAATCGGTTTCCCATGGAGTCTTGAGCACGGCGCAATGCTTTATGGGAAATGTAGTTGTTCAGGGATATTCGGCGGAAGGTGTTTTCACCTGCCGCCTCCAACCAGCCAGATACCCCTTTTATGTTATTTGGATAGCTATGAGTATAAGTACGAGTAGTCTACATGATTCTTTTTTTTGCTCAGCATAATGCAGCCATATTGCAAGACAATTAATTACGCAAGATGGTAATTTGGAAATTGGCTTGTGATTGAATGGCTCTTAATTAGCCTTGCTCTTTATTAATTCGATGCCCTTTGCTTTAGAACATTTGGTTTAATTATAGCCGTAAAATGTAGTCCACTCAATCTCACTTATGCGGTGCTTGGGCCAATACGCCATACAAATAGGAGCCTAAATGCATATAAAATGGACAACGAATCCAAAGTTTAGAAAAATATAGCCTATCTTTAAATGTTTTTTTTTTTTTGTTTTTTTTTACATAGCCTACTCTATGCATATACAGAAGTAGGCTACATATAGAATATAACAGAAAAACATGGAGCATTTACTTAAATGAACCTTATTTTGTAGTTAATTTTGCCCATCAGGTTAAGCCTATCAAACTGAGGCGTAAAGAAAGAAAACAGCATAAATACGTTCTGAACAGATATTGGGTTGTAGGCCTACTACTGATTGTTTCCTCATCACTACTAAGTCATACCCACGTGTTTATAGCCGACCCTATGCGGTCACAATAGAATAGATTGTGGGGGGTTTTGTGCAGCAGGCTTATCATTCAAGCTACAGCATAAGAATGTTTTTTGGATGAAGTTCACAAGAATAATAATTCATACGCCTGTTTAAATCCTACATCCGGATAGTCACTAGAATAGAATAGAATTAACGTGAAACATTCACTTAAATAGCCTACTCAATCAGTTCACTTTAGTTTGCCCATCAGATTTCTTTGCAACATGAAAATGAGGTATAAAGACATACAACAGTCTAATTTAGCCTTATTCATTTTCTGAATGGAGTTTATTGGCTACTATTTTTCTCAGCCTACATCTGGCTGAATAGAATTACTTTGGTCCAGGGTAGGCTACAACGTGTTTACTGTTTGAACAAAACAGCAAAGAAAACATGTCAATGCCCAGTGGAGTTGTATTGCCAGGTAACCCCCGCACACGGACACACAGCAGGTACTCTGGAGTCCCAGACAACAACATGCAGGGAAGATCTTTCCCAGAAGTCTTTTTGTCTCTCCCAGGTCCACGCTGGGATCATAGAGGCTGAGATTCACTCTCAAACACTGCCTGCCTTTGCTCTGGACTGACGCGCTGTTGCGACACTCTTCAAGCTCTCCGGGGGTGTCCATGCGCACTTCCTCCCTATTGCGCTTGCAACTCGGCCCTGTCTTTGCTTGCTATTCCCCCTCACTCCCCCACCTCCCCCTGTCCCCCCTCAATCCGGTGGTATCGTCCGAAGCTCAAGTAGATAGAGCGCAGTTGTCGGCTGCAGGTCGCTTGGAGAGGGACGCACACAGCGGCTGAGGACCCAACACTACAACCCGTCTCTTTTCTGTCTCTACTGCTTAGAGTGCGAGTCTGATTCTCTCCCCATCTCTGCCTGGCATTGCCATCAACTTGGGAAATACAAACATCTTCTAAGGTAAAAGGAAAATCACTTTTTCTTTCTTTTCTTTGGCAAAAATACCCGAAATGAGCACTTTTGAGGTGTGTTGTGCACCAGTTCCCAGCTTAAATCCCGCTTTAGATTGACACGGTAGCCTTCAGGCGAAATGGATGTAGCTCGACTTTGATTGGGGTGCTGGATTTTTAAACTGACACAATAGCCTGCTTGAGTAACCTGCTTAGATACAATTAAAAAACCATCCTCCATCAATAATGGATTGGCTGCTCACAAGATGTACAGCCATGCGTTTTTCTCTGGACGATTTTTCTATCAGAGCAATGTTTGAGCAATGGGGCGTTTTTTTTTTTAGCCTTAATGTTAAACACTTTTCTGCGCTTTTGCCCAGTTTGGCTGTTTCAGGCGAGATGATTTGTCCGTTGATAGCATGTGTTATTCAGAGCAGTTAGCAGTTCCTTTATGCCACGCCAGTTTTACTTTCCACTCACGTTTCATCCCGGGATCAGAGGAGCATTTGTGGGCTGCAGGAGCTGCCTGTGCCTGCCACATTAGCGCGGTCTCAAACTTACTTTGTACTGCACGCTGCCCTGTAGTCCCGATCCAGACGACATGTGAACTTTAGAAAATAATCTTCAGGGGAAACTTCGTTGATATGATTTCTCGGGAAACTGGATTGTCTAAGTGTTGTGCGT
Source organism: Sander lucioperca (assembly GCF_008315115.2). Classification (NCBI taxonomy): domain Eukaryota; kingdom Metazoa; phylum Chordata; class Actinopteri; order Perciformes; family Percidae; genus Sander; species Sander lucioperca. The sequence goes on along the minus strand of NC_050180.1, from coordinate 37,912,014 downwards.
CTCACTTGCAGTTTTTATTCTCAAATGGTCTATATTCAAAGTGGTAACCTAATTTGGATCACACATAGGCCTATGTGGTGTAGCGTCTTGTCTTTTTTCCAACTTTGCTTAGGCATATGAATATTGTCGTCCCCCTTATAGACGGCTCATAATGACCTCATTGCTTATCAATTCCAATTTGCAAATTGGCTTTTACGCGCGGACTGCGCAGCCGTTTTCGCCAATTCAGAGTGTTTAACATTCTTTTATTCTTGCCAAATCCCAGCAAACGTTCGTGCGACTAATTCTGCATGAAAACGCTCAAAATCAGCTCAGAAAGTCATTATTCATGAGCTTGTCACATGGATGAATTGCTTCCCAGTTCCTCAGAGACATTTCTGATCTGTTTTATATTGAATTCTAAAGAGGGATAAGTGTCCAGCAGAATGCTGCCCAGAGTCGGGATGTCGAACAAAGAAATACAGTTTTATAAAATAGGACATTTCCCTCTTAAGTTGATTATTCTGAAATGCATTGTTGGAGAGGGAGACGGGTTGTGGCGTTGTAGAGCAACAGAGGGCAGTGTTGAGTAGCACTGTACAGCTGTGATAACACATTGCCAGGTGAAGTTTGGTGCATCATGTGCTAGACCTGAGATCTACCTAGGGGGTCCTCAGAGTCACTGCAGGTGGGCCTCCAAATTATTGTTAATAGGCTATTTTAAAGTTTTTTCAAAAATAAAAATGGCTTAACATGAATCCAACATATTATTAGCTAATATAAATCCCCATTGATGATAGGCTTACTGGCCTAGGTAGTAACTAAGGTAGCCATCCACAGATACAGTATATTCTAAGGATTCACTGTGCCACATTTATGTTTAACATTAAAAGATGGTTTGTAAAATCATGCTGACAATTATTATTTTAATAGCTTAGTATTCTATGCACTAAAAAGCTATGTATAAAGGCTTTAGGCCGCCCCTACATTTTATTGTAGACCCAGTTTAATATGCAACGTCATTTTTTTTTACAATATTAGTAGTAGGGGGTCCCTGTTACATCATTCTTTCAGTTAAGGGGTCCTTGGTTTAAAAAACGTTAGCGAACCCTGTGCTAGACTATCTGCTCTGCTCTCCACAAGTCAACACAGAGTTCAACATACCCGCTTGTCTGTGTGCTGGAGCAAAGGTGCAGCACCTATTCAAGCTTGGACAAATGAAGACATAATAGGAACATTGCTTTAATGGATGTGTGATGTTTTTTTTTTACTTCAGGTGATTAAATGTCAAGCACTTTTGAACGGGCTTTTATCTGCAGGCGGTTTACTGGGAACAGCTCTCAGAGACATTTAGTCCATAGCTGAACATTTTCAAGGCTTACAAATATCACATTCACTCGACTAAATTAATCAAAGCACCTTATTCACTCGAAAGCTATTTTGCACCACCAGTAACCACCACCACTGGGGCTTTTAGAAGCTTTTTTTAGAGATTCACTTGTTTTCATCTGTAACATTTTATTGAGCCTCAGTGGTTCAGAGTCTTCAACAGCATCAATGAAGGACACTTTAATATTCATTAACACTCAAATGGCTCTCAAATGGAACTGAGCATGGCTGGTTTGAGTTGTGTCAGATGGCATAATGAGATTGTTTTGCAGTTCAGCTTTGTTTGTTTTTTTTGTTTTGTTTTTTTAAACCATTTTGCTTCTCGTTAAAACATGACACGGACAGAAAATGTTTATATTGCTGTCCCGAAATCATTTGCTAACTATAATTAGTCATCCAATGAATCAAATATTCATATTACTTTGCTACAGTATTATTCCTCCAGTAGACTAATAATTGCACACAACCGTAGCACATAATCCTGTTTTATTCTGTCCTGTTTTCATAAATATCCTAATTCTCCCTGTCTGGAATTCAAAACTGCAGTTGGCATAACTCTTTATTTTGCTCATCAACACGTGTGAAAGTCCCATATCTTATCCCTCTTTTGATTGATATTCATATATTCCCACATGTTTTATCAGGCCCACGCTTGTCTAATGGATGATTAACGCTTTTGTTATTTGAAGAACTGTTTTAGTATCCTGGGTCAGTCCTTTGAAATGGAAAACAGGTTTTCATCTTTGATGAACTTATGAGGGCTCTTGACAGGTCCTGGTGGGGGGAACCAGACCAGCAGAGCAAAAGAGATCTAAAACAAAACACAAACTGGAATGAAACCCATCACCCCCCCCCCCCAACTCCTCTTTAACCACCTCTCTCTTCACTGTCCCCTTCTTTCTATAACTCCGTCTCTCCTTGATATCTATGTAGTTACAGTGGAAGTGTTTTTGATTATACGTAGAGGTCTGTATCTCCGTGGCATCTGATGTCGACATAAATAATTCATTTTCATTAACTAATATGGTAGATGTGGAGTACTCGATGAGCCGGCAGCTTCTTCATCAAAATTTTAATGATGCATATTTAAACTTTGCCATGTGGATTATTCCTGTTGTTGGGCATCACTTGAGAGGGGACAAACGGATATGAAAGTTTAATGTCTGGAGAACTTGATCTCTCCTCTCCTCCATCTGATATTCCCTCTCTAAGAAAAAAGAAAACAATGCCATGTTCAGTATGACCTTACCTCCATGATTATGTGAGTGTTGATGTGTGTATGTGTATGTGTGTGTGTGTGTGTGTGTGTGTGTGTGTGTGTGTGTGTGTGTGTGTGTGTGTCTAAAGAGATAACCGACGGATAAAGATAACATATGATTCCGTCTGGTCTGAGGTAACACTCTTCAAATATCTTCAGGTCTATAAAACTAGAAAATTAGTATCCCAGAGTTGACAGACTGCTTTGTCATTTCAAGGCGCAGCTTTTCACGAACCAAAACCAAGGAGGAAAGTGACGACATCTACAGCACAACATTGTCATTCAGCTGTTTGGCTTTTCATGCACGTCAAACAAGCACAACAGGACATCTGTCGCTGCTCATAGGGAACCAGACTTCAATTTATTTATGCGTTGTAACATCTCATGCTCTTTTCTTGAATCCTACTTGAGAGCGTTCACAACAAAAATGCATTTCCACGCCTTAAAAACCCAGGAAGGATACTCTTAGAACAGCTGCGAGGCAGTGTGTGACTAGCTGAGACGTGCTCTGCTGACCGTTGATCTAGATTTTGCTCCCTTTTTACATTCCCTGAGCCTGGAATGTGAAAGTGAAGCGGAGAGATTTTAGCCTTTTAAAGTGGCCTTCTTGAGCAGGATTCACATGGTAATTAGGTCAGGGCACACTGAGGAAAAACAAAGCTGTCTGCATGCAGAAAGAGCAGAAAACATACTGCGTTTTTGTTAAGATGTTTCAAGCAGTGGAGTGGAGAGACACGCAGTAAGATGCTTCCTTAAAGTGTCTCTATATATTCAGGAGACTGCAGCCACGTTGGAGTGTCTGTTGCTCTGTTATGTAAATATAATGGCAGATTTGAAATCACAGTTTGCGCCACTGTGATTTGTGGTGGTGGCCCTGTCGTCAATATTCACTGTGGTATTTATACCCAGAATACAAAACTCTGCTGCCTTGTCACCTGATTGTGATTATGCTGCTCTCTGTTATGTAAATATAATGGCAGATTTGAAATCACAGTTTGTTTCACTGTGATTTGTGGTGGCGGCCCTGTCCTCAATATTCACTGTGGTCTTTATTCCCAGAATACAAAGCTCTGCTGCCTTGTCACCTGATTGTGATAATGCTGTCCCACAGTGCTGACATAAATGTTGCCATTTTACATTCACACAGTCTCCGAAGCCTGATTGAGGTCCTGCGCCTCAGTACACCTCATTTTATTATCTCCGGCGTAAGCCTGGAGGAAATCATGCATTCGGTCTTGTGTGTGTGTGTGTGTGTGTGTGTGTGTGTGTGTGTCTGTCTGTCCACATTTAATCTCACATTCTACTGGACCCATCAGTCTCATATTTTTTGTGCATATTTATTTAACAAGGACCTTTCATGGTTGCAGTGATTTAACACCTTTTGAAAAAAAAACTATTTTATTGATTGCTCTGTTTTATACCGTCATTAACCGCTGACTCCTCAATCCTCTTAACAGGCCGGTAGGGGCCACAAGTGATCAACAGCAAATTACCTGGCAAAATGCATTACTGGAAATCGGCAAGGCTAAAAACAAGCCTAGTCTGTTGCGGGCCACATTTTGGCCTTCATCGTGGCCCAAATACTGACCTCCATAGAAAAATTTGAAGTGGAGCATCTGCAGATGTTATGATCCACTAAACGATACGAGATGAATAAATTCCAGTTTTTGTTATCTTCACCGCTTTCTTGAGTGAAGGAAGGACCATTGAGTGAGATTCAACCCTTCACCTGGCGGAGATCTACACTACTAAGTGCACATTTCTAGTTGGAAATTAAAGCATTCCTCAGCTATTCTACAACTTCTCCAGAAACATGAAAATCTTTGCTTGGGATTGATTTTTTTTAGGTTGATGTGAATATTCTGTGGCCAATTTTGTTGTCAGCAACAAACTGTAGCCTGACAGATACTTTGCTTCAGTCCAATAACATCCTGATGAGAACCTGCCTTCGACCTTAGTTCAGTCTTTTGTTCATGACGGATTAGGTTTCAGGGGAAATGTGTGCTTGTGATAACCAGACAGTTTGAGCCGTCAGCAGAGGGAAGCCAGCGGTCTGCGTGGTGCAGTCTGAGCCAGTGAGTGGAAATGAATAATCCACATAGTCTGTCTGGGTCCCTCCAGCCTCCCAGGATCTCATTGTTTCTGAATGCAGAGTGCACATGCCATGGCCTTCGCTTGCAGTGTCTGTTTGTAACCTGGCCTCTCTCTGCCTCAACACACAACCTCGTCGTCTGCGAAATCCGATACGGCTGCCGCGTCTCTGCACTCTGTCTGCAACCTTGCTAATTAATGCTTGATGCGACCCAACAGTCTTAATTTGCCTCTGGAACGTTATCATCATTGTTTGCCCTCCCTTTTCCTGTGTTGCTATTACTGTACCTTTACAAACAGGGTGCATAGAGATAAAAAGACCAAGCTGGCTGTCAAGCTGAAAATAAGCTGGTGAGAAGAATATTCCATCAAATACGTTATTTATTATGGTTAATGTAGTTCTAAATGGATAATTAAATTAATCAATTAGGTGATCAGTTTATCATTCAGGATATTTATCATGCAACAATGTCAAACATTTGTTGCTTGGACAATTTTCATTATTTTCTGAGATTTTATAGACTGAACAATTAACCATTTAATAAAAAATGGTTTGGTGTCCTGTCATTGCACATAATTCTCAAATTTGCACTGACTGCTGAAAATCATCATGAATACACAGCTACGCAGCGTTTCTCCTCTTTTGGTCATTTGAAGGACTGAAGGTGTTTTCCTCAAAGCGCCAAACTATTCAGTATTTTCCTTCTTCTCACACATTCTCATTGTTATCCCTCTTGGTAGTATAAGAGGTGTGTGTGTGAGTGTGTGTTGTGTGCAAGCATGCGCTCATACATGCATGTGCGCATGCGTGCATGTCTGAGCAATTTGATTTTTCCCTTTGTATGCGTGCGAAGCGGACGTGAAGGCATGTGCCTTTTCTCTCCCGTCCCTCCTCTGTTCAGCCCAGCAAGGTCTGAGCAGGGCAAGAATAAAAGGGGCGCAAGAGGAGGAGAAAGTACTCCCACAGTTGATTTGGCCATTGTGGGGGGAGGAACACTATTCCCATTGATGCTCTGGACGCATGGTTGAGACCCCTAGAAGCTTTAGGAAGGGAGCTTATTCAAGGCTTGATGTGACCCGGAGGACTGGGTTGGAAGATGGGTGTTGAGCCCATTGTGGGGATGGTGGGAACATTGTCCCTGCTCCGCTGCTTTAATACCACTCTGAACCACTGGCTCTATGAGCTGGACAGGCTCTCAGGTTGTCTGTTTTTGCTTTACAAGACACTTGAGAGGTCTCTTATGTTAGAGGTCTCAAAGAGATCTGAGAAACATTATCCTAGATGCTCCCATTAGAAAATCTACCATAATTTTTAATTTAATTTGTCTATTTAGTTGAGCTTTTGTTTCGATATATCAAGATCCTGTTATGAGAGTTGATAACCTCTCAGATTTTGTAATATAGTGAACTAGTTTCATATTGTGCTTTTCATGGTCTTAAACGCTATTTTTTGTCTAATTCGTCACCCAATGATATTGAAATTCAGGCATCTAGACTAAAAAAATACCTCTTGCTATTATATCAAATTGGTACAATATGTTAAGTGAAAACTGTGTACATTCTCTCAAACCTGCCACCAATAAAATGCTTGACAGCACAAAATCAAACAAGTCATGTTTAGCATGACAGAAGTCCTGTTCTGACATAAATTACTAGTACTAGTATTTCGAAACATTTCTGTTGTATGGCATATCTCTATCATATACACTGTATGGAATGCATGTGATAATGTTCCATAGAAACCACTGACTGTATAAAGTGCACAAGTGTTGTTACGTGCCTTCATCAAACTATTACTTTTGTTTTAAATCCTCAGCATTCCTCTTAAGGATCTCTTTTACTTTGAAAAGCCCCATTGTGCTCTGCTTTAAGGAACCCTACTAATGAAATAAGGCTCATTTTACCCTGCCGTACCCTCTAAAATGGTTATATCTCTTCCAAATGGAGTTACAGGGCGAGAGCTCCTGTTTTGAGTCTGTGCTCTGTGAAGTAATAGGTTTGCAGTAAGCCCTCCAAACAAGGCATGGATTAGGACACATTGGCAACTCCTGTGGTATTTATCTTGCTATGTATTTACACACTGCAAGGAAAAATACTGACTTCATAATATGTTTTACCACTTTTTCTATTGTGTTTGGGATTATTTGACATTAGAGGCTGACATGATTCAGTTTATCATCTGAACAAAACCAGTGGGTTTGGAGGCTATTAGCTAAAGCAGATCAGAGTCTCTGATGTGTTTACCTAAAGTTTTATTAGCATTGGTTTGTTTCCAGTATCAGACTTTGATGAACTGCCTCTGATAGGTCGTATAACTGGCTCATTAGAGAGCACAGCACATGCCTCTCTGCTGGTCAGCAATCTGGTGTTTGTGAATGTGCCTGTTTGTTAGTTTGCATATCCATGTGTTTGTGTCCATGCGTCTGCGTCGGTTTTCCATATTTGCAGTAATGGCTGGGAAATCAGCAGTTAGCAATAGCAGGCAGCTGGTCTCCGCTTTTACCGTTACCCACAACCCACCATCCCCGTAGGCCACGTGTAATTGGACAACCACATGTCAGGCTGTTATTTGCAGTATGAGCCTAAGGATTTTGCAGCACTAAAAATGATGAGAGCAGTTATGAGATGTTGGCTGGAAATGCAATGCTATAGCTAAATTCACTGGAGAGTAGAGGGTGACTGGGGAGAGAAATTCCCATCAAGGTTTTTTTCCATGTTCTCCTGTTTTCCTAATCCATATACTGTAGATTTCCTCTGAACCTTGTCATGTTTTGCATTAAGACCTGACCATATGACCTAAAACTGATAATGATAATAATGAATGTAACAATAAATTTCAAGAAAATACATTGGCACATGGGATTTTCTTCCCAATGTTAAGTCAGCTCTGAATTGTTTAATAAGGGAGTATCAACAGTTAAGGAGATACTTTTGATTTAATTTCAGCTCTGTGTCATGGCAGTGTCGGTAATGTGTTTAGATGAATGGTTTGGCTGCCCTTCATGGTGCCAGTGCACAGAGCTTCCCATAGAGCAGAGCAGCGGAGGTCTGCCACGATCCGCCAAATGATGCAAAATGTGTTGCGGAGGTCTGCGGCACTGGTCATCACTCCACAATAAACAGCAGAGCAGAGGATTCATCACCAGTAGCATTTTAACTACTGAGGAACACAACATGGACGGGGCCAGTGACATGTGTAGCAGCTGGAAGAAATTAAATACACTGCAGCACACAGATATACAGACTATACTTTTCTTTTTTTTTCTTTTTTTCTTATTTCCTTCTCTCTGACAATTTTATCTTTCCCTGTTAAAATCTAGATCCTCGAAATGTGTTATTACTGGCCCTGACCCTAAGACACAAAGCCAGCGTGTTGGACAATTACATCTCCTCAGCTACCACACTGGAATCTGAAAAACATTTTATCACCTCATGTTCACTTTTTGAATATATTTCATGAAACATGCTTGCTGACCTGATAATATCTTTCAGATACCATTCACACTGTGTTCTACACTCTTCTCATTTCAAAATAATCACCAGCGACGATTTCTCCAACAATCTGCTTTCAAGGTCTCTGCTCACTTTGTCTTGGAAAACAGCATTCAGAGTGTGTACAAGACACGGCGTGGTTCTGAATTGAGAAATGAGTGACAAAGGGAAGCGATAACAGAGACCACATATTCTGTTGTATGGCAGCTATAGGCCTTTCACATCTCAGATGCCAAAACATCTCAAAATTCTCACAGAGAATCAGACCGGGCTAATATGCCGTGTCTGCGTTTGATAGCTTTTCCTATTTGACCAGGGTAGCTATGAGCACCTAGCTCTACTCCAGCTTAACCTGCCAGACGTTCAGGAGAAATTATTCTACTCCATCTTTTGACCTTTTTGTTTGGCTCTTGCCAGAAATCTTTTGGTCTTAAGCCAACAGACAGACTGGAGTTTTTCTCCACCAAAGCGTGCTGATTTGTGATTCATATTGCGTGTGAGCTGTAGGCTCGTTTCTGGAGTTGAGGCATGCAACGGGATGGTGCTGCAAGAGTAGCTTTAATCAAGAGCTCATTAGTTAACTAGTGCTGAACATGGAGAACATATACAACCACACGTCTATAAAATGAGTCCAACAGCAAACACTCAGTGCAGACCCTTCAGTATAAGACCTTTGTCCGCATTTGATGTTTGACAGCTGCAGTGCACCATAAAAAGGTTGCTCTGTCTGTCACCAGTGACAAGTCTGACAAACGGGTAAAACAAATGTTTAAGTCAACAAAGTGGAACACAAAGTTTGATACATGTAAGTTCTGCCCCCTCAAGCTTCAAATGTTCAATCGTAAACACATTTTTGAGCCCCACTACCTCTAGAGCACCGCTGAGTTTCGTTGGTTTTGGTAACTATGACGATAGAAGTGGCTCTCGGCAGGGGCAGGAGGGTCTGTTTCAGACTTAGGCTGACAGAGAAAGAGAGGAGTGTGACAGTGATTAATGTCCCGGCAGAAACAGAGACAGTCGACTCTCAGGGCCCAGTCGTCTCCATCAGAGTGTTAAGAAGCATATCGGCCCCCAACCAACACAGCGTGTCACTAGCACGAGAACGCAAAGGAGTTTAATCACAATCATTTGAATTATTTATTACACAAAAATCTATTACTTTTCTGACTTGGCGGATGAAAGCTGAAGTAAATTGAAATGTTGGATTAAGCCAAGAAGGAAATGAGATTCACCTGTGTGTCTCCTAAAATCAATCCTTGTTATCCAGCTGATTAATGGAAACACATGTGTCTCAGCGTCCCCGTCTACCGCTCGCCTCTTATTCCGAGACATCAAAGAAGCCGAGGTGGCCTTTCAGGTGACGTGGGGAGAGGGGCTAGTTGTTAACTGTTGAGAGTCACGTGATCCCCCGGTTTCCCTGCAGCCTGTTAACAAGGAAGTGAAGTGATGGAAGACCAGAGGACAAATGTCTGCATGATAGAGATAAGCAGCCAACCGTGCTTCCTCGTTCCACTGTCCACCCCCCACTCCCCCAACAAAGACACACAGTGTCTAGATATTTGGCCAGCAGGGTTATGGGTGATGGGAAACTTACAGTATGCGCCTCACAGACATCACCTATTGCATTATTCGGATAGTCTGCTTCTGTACTTGCACATGCAACCATACACACATGTACACACCTTATTCTCCCTTCATGTTGGACACAATTTTCTATAATACCTCAAAAGTATTGCCACAATACCTGTCGCTCTTTCATGTCCCTCACCTCTATCTCAAGGTCCATTAGAGCTCCTTTTGAGGATTTTGGTCTCTGCCTGGGTCTTCGCACTTCAGCGCACTTTCCCTCCCCTGCCCCTTTACTCCACTGCTCCCCCATAACAGTGCAAGGAGCTGAAAGGAGCTGAAAGGAGCCTCTGTTGGACTGCTATAGTGCATAGTGTGTGTGAGTACATGTACTGCAGTTAATGCTTATCCTCGGAGGGAAAAAAGCCTCTTACTCTTCACCTGGCGCCCCTGCCCACCACCTTCAAACACTCTTTGCTCTCTGTGACTTGACCCTCTGCCCCTCCCATCTTATGTCGATAAGCAGCCCAAAGGAGCTCAAAGCCCACAAACTATGTGATTCCAGTGTAAGACTTAGTAAAGACATGATGAATGAGCTCCAGGCATACACACAGTGCTTTGTGTATTCATTCAACTACAGGAGGTAACATTACCTTGTCATTTTTTCTAGCTTCTTCACCTGACCTCAATGGATTAAGTGTGAAGGCCTGTTTTCATATTCCTGTACACAAAATGCTAAAGAGCCCCCAGGTAGCTTCGATAGGAAGGAAGTGGAGCACTTTGCAGCAATGTGTAAATCAGCTGCTGGATGTTTGATGGCAGAGTAAATGTCTGCCCCCGCTCACAGCAGATTGCTTTTGCTAGTGTTGGCCAGCAGCCCCATTCATCACCCACCACGAAAGCAGCTTTAGTCAAACCCTTTTTAAAACTATGGCTGAGGTCCCAATACTCAGCCTGAACCTATAGTGTCCTCAAAATGAAAAATGTAAACATCTTTTTGGAATCGTCAACCACGTCTTCATTCAGTAAATGGAGAAGGCTCAGATGTCATCTCAGAAACTAGGTGTTGGGAAAGCCAGTCAGGAGATAACAAGTACAGATGTGTTTTATGTTTGAAAAAGAACTGAAGGATTAATCACTCAGCGAAAAATGTAAAAAATAATAATATAAAAACTAAATTGAACATCAACATTGTCCTTCAACATGAACAGCTCTCAAAGATGAAAAGAGACATCCAATGTTTAATACCAAGTAACATTTTGCTGCTCATCTCTGCAACAGCTAACCATATCTAAAGCCTGACCCCAACCACAGAGGGCAGTGCTATAGGAACATTTTAAATATGGTATATCTTGTTTTATTAAAAGTTGCATTGATTTGATGCAAACAAATTTGCATTTGCATTAGAACACTTGAGAGCCAAAGAACTTCATAACAAGATTACACCTCATATATACCCGCCTAGTCTATATCCTCGACGTTCTACTTCCGGGATTGCTCTGTTGCCGGATTTAGGCCGTTCTAAATAATCGTAATCTGTTCACTCATTTAGGCCGGATATCTGTTGCCTTGGGCTTCCTTTATGTTGGCATTTTAAATATAATAATATATAATATAATAAATATAAATATAATTTTCTGGTGGATTTATGAGGACTATGGTTAACCTTTTCTCAGATCTCTGCAGGGTAAATCCAGACAGCTAGCTAGACTATCTGTCCAATCTGAGACTTTTGAACGTACACATGTTCCACCAAAACAAGTTCCTTCCCGAGGCTATTTTGCAGTGGCTTTTCCCAGTGCTTAGCACCGCCCATGATGATTGTGATTGGTTTAAAGAAATGCCAATAAACTAAAGCACGTTTTTCTCCCATCACGGAATGCTGTGTGGACTAGCCAGACCCTCCTCCGCAGCGCCGTGTTGGAGGAAGGTCTGGCAAAGCGAGACTAATTCTCACCTAATAAAAGTTATGGGGAATGTGCTAGCAAACAGCTGTTTATTTACCAATCCAGCTGACCCAAAGCAACATTTTCCAACCAAATATTCACTCTCCTTTTATCTCTTATTTGATCTCCACTAACTCCTGAGAAAAATGTCTGGTTCTTTAGCGCACTAGACCATGAAACTATATAGTATGTGCATTAAAACCAAAACAATGAGCTAAAAGAGGCTAAAAAGCTGTAATGTAATCCAAAAAACAGTTAGACAAGAGTGGTTGTTTTATATTAGGTCAATATGGATATCTTAAATGGATTCAGAAACCACAAGGCTTTATTTGCCTAATTTACTGACACAGCGGCTGGATGTAAGGCTGTATGATGAAGCTAGGTAGCTGAATACTGTTGTCACAACATTGCAACAGCACTAGTAATTACCACGGGGTCAAACAGGCAGATGTGTGTGTTATTTAAACACATGCTGCTCTCTCATTTGCTGCGGCACTCTTGGTTTCGCTTCTCATTTCGGCTCCAGTGAATTATGATGCCCTCGGGGAACAGTGAGAAGACAACAGGAGAGAAATACTCTTCTCACAGCTCTATCAAACACTGCTCAGAAACTTTCTCGTTGCAGACATTTGTACTGAGGGTTTTGGAGGCTGAAATCCTTGACTGAAGGTTTGGAAGTGAGACAGCAGGCTGGCACAACTCAAAGGCTATTATTACACGCAGATGTCTCCGTTTATGTGCGGACGGGACCTTGTCTGCCCTGTGCTCTCTTGTGTTGAATATTGATCAGAAAGTAGCAAACCTGCAGTTGCATGAAAATATCAAAAATGTTGTATTTACTTCATTTGTCTTTTTCATTTATTGTTGGCATTGTTTTGTTTAGCTTTGATAATACTCAAAATCATACACTTGAAGAAACATTTAAGTTGTTTAATGTTTTAGAAAATACACATGAGATGGTCAAACAAAGTATGTGGACACCCAAATATTACACCCATATGTGATTTATACGAAAAAAAAAAAAACATTGGCATTAATCTGCTGCTGTTACAGCCTCTATACTTCTGGAGGACTTTTATCTTGGAACCTGACTGCAGGGATTTGCACCCATTCAGCCACAAAAGCAGGAGTGAGTTCCATTACTGATGTTGGGTGATAAGGTCTGGCTTCCAGGTGTCGGATGCATGGGGTTAAAGTCAGGGCTCTGTGCACACCAGTCAACTTCTTCCACACCACACACCACCGCCATTTCTTTTCAGGCTGTGGTGCACAGGAGCATTGTAATGTTGAAACAGAAGAGGGGGTTCATTAATCTGTTGCCACACATTTGGAATCATATTATACAATGTCATTGTATTCAGGAGCACTAAGATTCCCTGTATTTGGAACTAAGGGAATTAGCTCTAACCATGGAAAACAGCTCCAGATCAGAATTTCAACCAATCTACACAGGAACTCATTTCTCTTATAGCAACCTCTCTTAGCTTCAGCTCTGTGCTCACAAACCCTTCTGACTGTCCTGTGTGTCCGACAATAACCCGCCCCAGCCACCCTCAATGCCCCTTGCTGCTTCGATAGCATGCCCCTACTGGCATGACGCCCAGACACCCTTGGCGATTTACAAACAGCGGTGATGGTGGGCTGTGCCCACGCGTCTTTGACTTTGCTGAAGATGTGCTCCTATTCATTAAGGCGGCATAAATGACAGAGGGCCGCTTGTGCTCTGCGGTGAGAGGGATAAACAAGACATAAAACACTGGACCGTTGGTTGGGGACAGCCAATTTGTGGTGTGTTTAACTGCATGTGTCCTCTCTCTGTCTGATTGTGTTTCTTCAGCGTAGTGTTTTGTTTCTATATCAAAAAGGTAACCTGCATGCAGTCTAAATGAGTGTTTTCCAGTGGCTGAGTATTTCTGCGAGAGATTAATGTTCGCAGGGAGCTCCTGGTGAGTCTTCAATTCTTTGGTCTTTCATGAGTTGTGTGCCTTGGATTACTTTCATCAAACATTCCAAATGAAATTCTTAATCTTCAACTGGTAATGCATGTGGAATCCTGGCAGTAAGATCTGAAAGAGATTGAAGTTTGAACTTTTTGTTTTGTCTTGTAATTTCAATGAGCTTGCTCTGCTCTGCAGGTGTTGCCAACACAATATAACAGCTATTATATTGGAGTATTTTGTTTACATAGCAACTTGCTTGTTCTATGAACACATACAGCCATGTGTGGTGTCAGTGGTTTTATGAGATTTTCAGTGAAGTACTATCGTAACAATCCAGCTGTTAATGGAATAAAACCAAAATGTCTAAAACACTTCCATGTAGAATAGGTTTCAGGAGAAAAATGTGTAATTATTATGTAATTTAAAGAGCTACAAATTGAATGCACATCAAAACCCTTTGAAAAAAGCAGATAAGCAGCTATTAAGTTGGTTGGTTGCTTTGTTTGTTCTTTTTTGTCTTTGTCATTTCATAATTGTGGTGTCATGTTTTTAGAATATAAATGATCTCATTGTGATTTTAATTGTCTTGATTGTGGCACCATGAAAATCAATGCCAGCATTATTCAGAAAGGCTCTGATGATGGTTTAAGAAAAACTGACTGTGGACTGTCCTCATATTTATTGAGCCATGTTTTGGTGTGTGTGTGTGTGTGTGTGTGTGTGTGTGTGTGTGTGTGTGTGGGTGGGTGTATGAGTTAGCATATGTTTCGTGTACATCACCTATCTTGGAGTCTACTATTTGACACGGGGATACTGTATATGTTAAATTGATGTTTAATTAGTGATTATATGAACTATTGCCAGTTCATGTAGTACTCAATTCATGATCATGATATCATTTTGTTAAGTCCATTTAGATTTTCCTTAACACTTCAAGCTTGTTTATGTAAGCAATAACACACGACAAGCTAAGGTGATATAAGGTCCAGTATTGTAGAAATTACATTTTATGAAAGCTAGTACAGTACAGAATCTGACTTGGAAAAAAACATCTTCCTCAACTGCATGTTGGAGAAACAATTAAATCAGTTAGCAGATATGGTTCCATCATTTGTAAGCAGTGCAATTTTAGATTAGCATTAAAAACCATAATGGTGACTTTGTAATGAAGGCGGCTGCTAAACTCTCTGATGCAGCAGAATTGCCTCGCTGCTATGAAATATTCTGAAATGACCTGGCCTGGATCCAGCATAATGGTCCTGCCTAATGCTGACAACAGCCATTTGATACTGAGGCCAGAGGACAGCACAAGTCCCCTGTGCTACTGTATAAATGTGTGTGTGTGTGTGTGTGTGTATGTGTGTGTGTTTCTGACACTTCCTGTGATCTAGTGTGGTGGCTCTGGCCTCCAGGGACACCCAGACAGCTGGCTGGCATGGGAATGTGACGAAGACTAAAAGACCTAAGCCACCTCAAGCCATCCTCCTTTTCCTCCAATGCCACTTCTCGGATTTGTTTTTTCTCTCTTTTTGTGCCAGGGAGTCATGTGCACCACAGGTGGATGATTTCAAAGCATACTGTAAACCTAACGCTATGAGAAAATAATTGAAGATAACTGACAAGGGCGAAAAGGCAGTTTTTTTCCTGACAACAAAAGCATTACTTTCCATCAAGTCAGACATATCTGTAAGCACCGCTGAGTGGAATGATGCAAAATATGCACTCTGGAGCTCATCTTTTGTGATGAATGCTTTGGCTGCAAAGCTTTAGTGTACCTTTTGAGTTTTTTTATGTTTGAATAACCACATTCTCTATAAATTGCTGCTTTATTGTGTGCTCTCTGGCTGACTGAGTCAAACACATTTCAGGCTTACTGTTTTTCCTATAAATGATTCATAACAGTGCATTAATTGTGGTGCATCTATCAAGATTAACAGCACATCATCCTGCCTCCACACTTGTTTGTGGCTTAGATACTTAATGGAATGGCACTTAATCAAAGACTTCTATCTAATGTCTTCTTTTAAAGATTTTCTCCTTACCAGCTTCTCACTAACGACAGTTTATCAAGTTAAGTCAAGTCAGTTTGGTAACACTTCATTTCACAGGTCTGCAAATGTTATGGTAAATTAAAGCATTTAAATTTTCTTTGAAATTACCCATGTAATGGAAAATTACCCCAACATTATTTAATACTTATATTCCACTGTTTCCCAATAAGCAGGTAATGAAAAGATGGTAATTTCTTACAAATACTGTATTCCAAGGTCTGCAGTTTCCTGGTAATAATTAGTAAGTACAGGGTTACTAATTACCAGGAATCTGCGGACCTGGGAATAATGCGTTTGTAATCATACCTATCAATTCACTTTGTATTTTTTATCCTGGAAATGTATGAAATACATTATCAGCTATTTATTACCTGCTTTGAGAGGGAAGACAGAAGAGGGAAACTTGAATCACAACTTTGATTGGGTCGTAGAGTTGTGCAAACGGTCTTTCTTTTTTTTGCTGATGAAACCTGAATTAATTATGTATCACTTGCAAAGTGTCTCGTGTTGACTTGTGCAGATTCTGCAGAAGGCTACCTTAAGTTTATTTAAGGTGTTGTCAGAAGTAGGCTAATTATGTTGTGTTGGCTCGAACATTTCTTCTGGGTGAGTTGGAAATCAGTTGGAAGCAGATTGAGAACATTGATACCCTCACACATACACATTCAGACAATGTAACATGCTTCAGTGCTTCCTTTTATTCCCCCCACAGGCCATGCTCTCTTTGAACCCAAATTAATAGCCTCCTTTACTGCGTCAGATATAATTTGAACCTGTCTCTCCGTTCTGCAATTCAATCTTAATTGCTAAGTACTTCCATTTCAAGAGATGTTAAGCAAACGGCGCGTATGACGGATGAGTCTGTGGCAGTAAACACCAAATTACTTAATCAAATGCTCTCTCTATCTTCCTGCTGCCTTTCAGAAAGTCTTTGCTCTAGTCCCAGGAGAAGAGTTCGATAAAAGACAGGGTCTTGTAATCTGCCACTTTCTTTTCTTTAGTTATATCCTCACGCTACAATGATGAATAGGGGTTTCATCCGTGCACTTTAAAAGATGGATTGGGAGCTTGGTTCCCAGCCTCTCGCATGTTAAATGGTCTAATTCTTGCTGTCTTCTGCCCTTCTTCTTGTCACACTTTCAACATTTATCTCTGTCTTTTATTCTCTCTTATTTACTGTATATCATCAGTATTATCATAGACTGCTTTTAAAAACCTGACATCTCTCATTCTGGTGCTCTCTTGTGGCACTCTTTTTATTCCTCGCTTGATGTCTCTCGCTTACAAATTTTCTGCTTTTCACTAAGCTGCTCTCTCAATTTTTTGGCTCTTTCAGCCTTTGCTCCAGGTGGAATTTCCATTGATTAAAACCAGACGTGGCCTGCACTTTTGTGTCCACCTGGCCAAGCCCAGCTCAGGAAGATGAATCACTTGCAGCCCTTTTCTATCAGTCCACTCTCTTTTCACATCCATCCTTCACTCTCCCAGCTGTCGACTCCAAAATGAAATGAGCGCCAAACTGATTGTGTGTAGGTTTAGGAGACAATAAAGCTTGTTTGGCCAGGTTTAGTGTGTGTATGCAGGGCTTAGTTGAGGTTCTATCAGTTTGGGTCAGTGTGTGTTTTCTACTTTACTCCCCAAACATTAAAAGTTAAAGGAATACCTAAAATCAATCTTTTAAGTATAAAATATTAAGGCTTGGAGGTGGATCTTAAAAGTTTTTTAGCCTGGTGCTTTGAACAGCTTGGATTCACAGCAGTTAAAATGGATTCAAGGTTAATTTATTGTCATTGTACAACACAGAGTTGCACAACGAAATCAAGGTTGAAATCCCTTTGCTACACAAAAAAAACAAAAGGAAACAAAAGGAGGAATGTTAACAGTAGCGACTAAAACATTGGTAAATTCTCTGGGCAGATAATATGGGCGGAAAAGTAACAAATAAAATCAGACATCAGCAAAACATTGTCCATCAACTTTGACTATGTTTGGGCACCAAGCATTAACGATGCAAACATAAAGTCCGCCTACCCTTGTCCCACCGGAGTCTTGCGATCTGTTGGTGCAGAACACAATCCGCACCCCCTGATCCAGGATGCCAAAATGGAGCTAATGGTAAACCAAGGTCATGGCCAAATAAAAGTGTCAAAGCATCCACAGAATAGTATCAATCATCAGTCGCATCATCCACTTCTCTACCATTGCACTCCACGTCATTAGTGTTTTAAGAAAACAATCACTAATATGCTCATTAAAGGTCGTTTTATGCTTCTGCAGAGGCTCCACGCAGAGCTTTCGCCGTAGCCTACATAAGTGGCCTGATGTTTATACTTGTGCGCTGGTGTGTGCGTCGAGCCGGCATGTGCGTGTGTGGGGGGAGTGTGTGGTAGAGGGAGAAGTGAGAGAGTGACGGCGATGAGCTTCGGAGCGAGTACTGACTCTAGAGACATAGTGAGAAAAACAAAGTGTCTCCCCTGTGCTTTCTGACCAAGGTGAGACATCTTTAGCTGGAAAAGTTAACCCTCTCCTTGATTTCATGTTGTATATGGAGAAGGAGAACCAGGAAATGAGTAGGGGGAAATGTAACGCTACCAAGCCACAGCCGAGCGACGTGTAGTTACATTTTTCTAGAGGTGCACGTCAGGCTACGGCGTAGGTTTGTGTCTTCACTTACCTATGTGCGTATTAACGGCGTAGATTTTACGCAGAAGCATAAAATAGTTATACTTAAGTGCTACTTCAGACTGACTTTCTAAGCTACAGCTGTGAGTGTCTGAGGTTGTGATAGCGATGTTGCGGAAAATGCTGAATATAGTTTCTCCACAGTGAATTATGCTGCAGGAGTGGTTTGAGAAGTTTCTAAGGATATATTTGGACATTTCTTTGCGGTGAGTCTGGGTCGCCCTGCTATTTTAACTGCTGTGAATCCACAGTTGCCATCCTCCACTAAGGAGCTAGCTACAACTATGTCAGAGGCAAGTTTCAAGCCTACAGGATATAAGTGTTTAATGCTCAAAGCAAAAATATACTGATATTACAGTATATACGTCTTCCAACTTTGTGGCAGCAGTTTGGGGAAGGCCCTTTCCTACTTTAATGTTTCAAAGCCCCAAAACACACATTCAGGCCTGCACACAGCCCTGACCTCAAAACCAAACACCTTTGGGATGAACTGAAACACCGACTGTGAGCCAGACCTTATCAGCCAACATCAGTGTTGGACCTCACTAATGCTCCTATGACTGAATGGGAGCAAATCTCTGCAGCCAGGTTCTAAAATCTGGCGGAAAGCCTGAAACAGGACAAATTTAGACCAGATTATTGGCCATGGTTTTGGAATAAGGTATTCAACTATCACATATTGGTGTAACATTCAAATTTCCACATACTTTTGAGTATGTAGTGTAGAGTTTTGGGGGGATTATTAAACTAAAGTATTATAATTCTCCATACTTGTCCATATGGGGAGAGTTTCTATCTCACATTAGGCGTCAGAGCTGTGTTTCCGTGCTGCAGGCTAAAAGCTATGTTAGCTTAATGCACAAGATACATTAGTCTAATGGGAGCATTTCACTCAATTTTCTACTTGTAATTTACATAGTGGAGGGTATAAAAGCATATGAGCTGCGCAGCTTCTGCAGCTGAAAAGTTAGGCATATAATGTTTGCCATAATACATCTGATTCCCTCTCTGTTTGAATTTGCTTTGATGCAGCTGCGAAAAGCCAAGGAAACAGAATTTAGGTTTAGGTCTGTGTAAGACTTCTGCAGGCAAGCTCTCCCTGAAGGTGCGTTATTCTCTGGATTTGCGTGGTGCTGCAATGCGCTCTTCCCCTCTCATATCCCTCTTGTTTCCTCCTCCTCATCGCCCACTCTCTTTCTTTCTTCTTTCTTCCTCAGTCGGGGTGATACTTGCTGCCGCTCTGCTCGGCTCAGCTCATTTCTTCCCTTCATGGCATCTGACCAACAGGGAAAAGATGAGGGAGAGTTATCATCTCACTTTCCTCTTCTGGAAGCAGGTGTCCTTTGGCATAATAAATAATTCCTCACCCCAGTCCTTGGGTTCCTTATCCTCAGTGTGCTATGCCTCAGAGTCCAGAGTCTGTTGGAGAAAATATGCATGTGAACAGCAGGTGCAAATGGTTTTCTTCTCATTTCAGTGCCACATACAGTTTGCCCTCCTAAGAGAGAAGTAACCACTTCAGGACTATATAAAAGAATCAGTTCTGTCTTTTTTGTGTTTTTTTTTTTTGTGTTGCAGCTGCTTTCCACCCACAAAGTCAGGGGATTTAGCTGGATCGCAACGCTGTGCATGTTTTAATGATGCAGCTCCTGTCAGAGTTTTTCCTCTGTTAAGATGTGAGGTAGAAGAAAAGTGATAGGGAAACGGAAATCAAGTGTTTGGCATAACGAGGGACGGAGCAGAGGGTTTGATTGTTGAGGATATTCTTACAAAGCTTCGTTAGGAAGTTTCAGGATTAGAGTTGAGGAGCCCATTCTGTACATTGGTTCATTGATTTGACTACTGTGATCTAAGAGTTGTGGTTCAATCTGTATCCAGTATCGAATTTGTTACTGAATCCAACTTCTTTCAAATCCTGCACTGGTATCTATTTAAATTATTTAGATTAGCGTTCGATTAGGTTTTTGCTTTGAACATTTGCTCCAAACTAAGGTTAAAAATTACTAAAACTTTTAACAACTTTTGTTGGCTAAAAAGGCAGATGAACGAGAGACAACTTTTAGTGATAAACCCATTAATGTACACAACCTGTAGCTACAACCTGTGAGCAGCAGGAGATATGAAATGAAATGTTGAATATGTAATAACATATATAAAAAAAGTTTCCCATCCATCCAGAAGATCCCACTTCATTAACACACTTTATTTTTCATTAATCCCAATGCTTGATCCAAACCCTGGAGATCCTGACATAGAACTACTCACTGATCAAGTGACAGGCAATTCTATTTGAATTTCGATGCGCATTTTTTAGTTTTGCATTAGAAAAGCTGTATGGAAATGGCAAAATTTGATAAAACTTTCTCAATTGTGCAAAAGGTTTTTACGTTGGATGAGGTTATTTTTTTTCCTTTGGTGAAAAACAGTTGATGTGCTAAATGGGATATGGAAATGCCTTTGCCCAATATGTTCTGACGTAACATTTAACTCACATGGCTGATCAGCTGTTTCTGCTATCTGTGTGTTCTTGGATATCCCCATAACATGTCTCCAGACAGCATTAACCATCGCCCATACTAACTGACGAGAAAGAACAATTAAAACTTGGCCAATTGAACCAAATTCCCGAAGACCTATCTCCATTTTTTATATTGGTTAATGTTTAATCAAGAAAAGAAATGCAAAGGAATGATTAATTTTCCTCCAGCAAGTGTGAGGATTAGACTATTTTAAAAGTGCTCATATTATGCTTTTTGGCTTAACGCCCAAACCCTACCCCAAAGTCACTTACCATCTCCAACAGAAAACACTGTTCACAAACTGCTCCAAACAGCTCTATTGTAGTCCAGCCTTTACTTCCGTGACGAACGTGCGTCACTTTGTAACACACGTTATAATGCTCGCCTAGCTGCTAGCGTGGCACTCCCTCATACTCTGCTTCTGATTAGCTAGTAGTCCTTACCTAGGTACTGCGCATATGCGGCTCCCAACAAAGATGGAACAGAAGTGAGATGCCTCACTCTGTAGCTAAAACAGAGAGCTCAACACACAGGGTGAAAAGAGGAGCTGCAGCAATGTGCAGTACAACAAAAATATGGTGTTTTTTGAAAATTAAACCATGTAAACCTATTCTGATATAACCTCTAAATACAATTATGAACCTGAAAATGAGTATAATATGAGCACATTAAACATTTTGAAGGCCCCATGTTTTATTGATGTTAAACTCTAGTTTGTTTTTCATTCTTGTGCAGTTCATGACTGTGCCTGAGTGTGAAATTATGTAAATGTGTGCTAAAGAAAATGCTGTTTGAATGTAAAGCAGAATGTGGGCATACATGCAGTCACTCATTCAAACCACACTCAAGAGTCACATCCTGTTTGCTGTTTTAGCTTATGGGGGGTTAAGTACACAGAGGCAGTATACGCTACACCATTTATTGCCTTGAAAAAGAACCTGTTTATGATAAATTTATTGTGCGACACACTTCAGCAGCCTCACAAAAGGGACCCATCAATTGAACACTACAGTGTATCTCATGTTCTCCATGTTTGTGTCAAGTGCTGTAAAATGAATGCAGATCATTTTCTGCCCGCTTGGCAAGACTGGCACAGCCATTTGGCTGCTGCACAATTTGGATGTGCGGATCAATATTCAGCTCAATAAGTATAATGTTGGTCTGAAGCTGAGGTGCCTGCTGCCGCCTGCCTGCAGACAATTCAATCCCCCCGCTATGCACTTCTCTCTGCACCAACACAACAAACTGTAATTGGAACGACCAAGTTCACTTACAGACACGCATGTGAACAGCCTCTCCCACAAACAAGCACTCTAGGACACAGGAAGAGAGAAGTGGAAAGACCCAAAGCACTCATGGATACACACATATAAAATGTTCCATCACACACACACACACACACACACACACACACACACACACACACACACACACACACACACACACACACACACACACACACATAAACTGACACCCAGTTGTGTAACCACATTTACTACAGTAGCAGACTAATCAAGAGCCCCAGGGACACATGAAGACTCTGTTGGAAAGACTTTATCCCACAGCAAACACCTGGTCCAGGGGAGTAAATGCACTCACACAAGTTGCACACGCAGACACAGCAGGTCTTTTGTATCTCCTCTCTCTGATGTCTGTCTTACTACTTTCATGGTCATTCTTTTCTTATTTTAGTTCTTTGTTGCATTGTTTGCTATAACTGAATTCTAAATTAATCTTATGAAAAGATGTTTCTTTCAAATCCAGTATTATAGAATTTTATAATAGCAAGTAAATAAAGTAAAAATCCTGCTAGGGCTGCAGTAGGCTATGTGATAAATTATATATATTATGGTGATATATGATATATATTCTGATATGTATGCCTATTCTGTAGTTGACTGAAAGCAAATGCTTATAAATCAGAAAATATGTACAGGATAAATAAATTATGTGCTCAAATACAATGAGCAACATTTTGATTAAATGTAAATAAGTAGGCCTAATATATGAGGCATAACATACAAAAACCAAACAACAGTCCCAATTGACTACGGTCTGTTATAAAATATGATTGTTTTTCACAATCATATTAATGTTAATAAGACATAGAGACCTAAAAGAAAAAAAGAATTTCAGAAAAAAAAGAATTTCAGAAAATTCAGTCAACTAATTACTGTAAATCAATACATTTAGCCAACTCATCATCATCATCATCATCATCATCATCATCATCATCATCATCACCATAATCATCATCATCAACAACATCATCAACAACTTTTAAATAAATAAATGATACAGTCCTCCAGAGTCCTCCTCTGTCCCTCTTCCAGGTGTTAGCTTGTCCTCGTTAGCAATTTTTCTTTGCATTCAGGTGACCCAGTAAGCTCTAACAGTGAGTCATGCACAATACCAGGACCCTGGAACTGGAAATAGCTTAATGAAATGCAGTCATAATTAATGTATTGATTACACCTGTGCTCTTTTAGCAATGCCATGTCAAACGGATTGCATTTAGCCATCGTCAACAAGACACAAGACAAGTGCACAGGCATTAATAACTGTCGCATGACGCAAGTTTAAATGAAGGTAAGAGAAAAGGAGGACGTGTGAAAACAGAGAGGCGGTTTAAACTATCAATTTTTTTGAGCATGTCAGTTTTAAAGCTAGGAATGTTGCTAGCCCAGCCGTTGTATCTGCTAGGCCCTGCTAGCAAAGGGGTAACTTTAGTGGCTAGTGCAGGATAAAGTATTTAGCTAAAGCAAGCAATGCTAGTTTAGCTACCATGTACTTGACAACTGCATATGACTCCTCCTAATATGTTATGATAATTGTTGTAAATGTGTTGTTTATGTTTGGTTTTAAATCACTTAATCCTGCCTATTGCAATGGTGATTGTATGAAACAATAATGACAATTGTATGTAGGCTAATTGGTTTCTCATCGTACATTTTTATCATAATAACTACGTTACTTGTAGTAAAAAAGTTATTGTGGTTACTCAGGTAATCTTCAATCTGTTAAAGTTGATACAAAATAATACATACAAAAAGAATTGATAGTTCAATATTAATGCCCTTACGTTAACTGTAACATTTTTGGTCTTTGAGAAACTCAGCATTAGTTTAAGAAACAACATTTGTTCAAGTAACTGAAGGCCATATTAAGATCATAATAACGATTTTGTCTTTCTTTTGTACCACCAAAAACACCAACTATTGTGAACATTGTCCATCATTAACATTCAGTATTTCACCCTGCCCTGGTAAAATACCGTCTGTAGGTATAAGGCGAGGATTGATGCATTTAAATAGCGTAGTTAGCTCTCCATCATTTCTCAGGTCAGCTGGTCAGTCGCAACCCTAGCGTTAAAACTAATGCTGATGTATTTCGACCCTCGGGCTTCTTTTAATGGAGGTGCCACTTTATTATGAAAGAAGCTTGAGCTTAGTGAGCAATCAGATAGAAACACATACATTAAGTCTGAAATTGGTTTTGAACTACAAAAACGCATATATTTATATAACAATTACCATACTGTATCCATGGAGGTGTGGATGTGTGGGTGCATGGACACAAACAGCAGGCCTGTCCACATTAACATTAGCGATGGTTTTATTCCCTCTGTGGTCTTTAACATTCAGTCCCCGTTTACATCTCTGCTGTAACCTTTTAGCTATTTGTCACCACTTTTGCAATAACACAAGTGACCTTTCCTCTAACCTGGGGAGGTTTCTGAGAACAGGGGGTGCGGGGTTAGAGGTCAGGCCTTATATAAACAGGTGTCAAGTGCTATGATGGAAAGCCAAGGACATATGAAACTGGGCTGGAAACCCGGCCTGTAAGCGACGTAAGAGGACGGAGCAGGATAACAAGGGTAATGGATGACTTTGCGATGCCATGGTTTCAGGTTGTGCAAGTTAAACCGTCTCGTCTTTAAGAGACAACCTTTTAGGAAGCAGCATGTGTGTCTTGTGTGTAATGTCGTGCCATGTGAGACAGCCTCTTGGATTTGTTATATTATTTAACCAGTGTAATTGCCATTGTCTCTCTCTCTCTCTCTCTCTCTCTCTCTCTCTCTCTCTCTCTCTCTCTCTCTCTCTCTCTCTCTCTGTCCTTTAAGTCCAATCGAGACAGTGGGCTTTACATCAGTGATTCTGTGATATATACATGGAATTGACATGACTTGACCTGACTTAACTTGTTAGTTTGGGATGTAAACAATGTAATGTGTCCTGGGTTCCAATCATTCCACTCATTGTACGCATAGACAAGGTGACTGTTAGGCTACGTTCAGACTGCAGGCAAAAGTGGCCCAAATCTGATTTTTTGGGGTCAAGTGACCAGGTCAGACTTCTTCAGAAGTAGTGTGAACAGTCAAATCTAGCTTAGATCTGATTTTTTCAAATCAGATTCAGGCCACTTCCATATGTGGTCCTGAATCAGACCCAGGACTGATTTTTAATGAACTGCATTAGAAAATATATTATATATATATATAATATAAGTCAAAGGTGCAAGCCTGTGGACTAAGAGAGGCCGGTATGAACAGCGGGAATGACTACATCAAGCAAAAACAGTTTTAACGTCCATATGGGCATCAGTAGAGATTTGTTTTGGGGGTGGGTAGCCTTTTATTTTTTTGTGTAATGGTAATATCTCTGATTACATTCCGGGTCCAATATTACAATTTAAATACAGCCTTACTTTTTTGAATTGCCATCAGCCTTTTTACAGCATCTTGTCTGTTCTCACTTAGACTGCCTCGGACGTAATGCTTCTCTGTTTGTTTTTGTTGTGTTTGTTTTAGCCTAGATTTGTCCTGAGGCTGTGAATTGTTAAGATTCCGGTGTTAGGGGAGTGTTGTTGTTCCACCATGCTTGGGCTTTTAATAGTTTAAGTGGAGGCTATTGTTGACAGGATGTGATTGCCTTTTTCTATATTCTGATCAGTACTGGATAATGGCTTATCTCTGCCCTGCATGCATTGTCTGTCAGGTGCAATTTACTGATTTTTTGGCTTTTCCACCTTTATTTGATAGGACAGCTAAGTGAGAAAGGGGAGAAAAAGGGGCAAGACATGCAGGAAATTGTCACGGGTCAGATTCGAACCCCGGACCTCTGCGTTGAGGAATAAACCTCTCAGTATATGTGCGCCTGCTCTACCCACTGAGCCAAACCGGGCACAATTCAAAACTTTTCTGCCGCATTCTGAGTGTTTGAAATTTGGTGATACCAGGCTGAATTTTACAAAACATCCACCACAGGTTAGAGTTACCATTAGGCCTGGTTGGTCAGTTAATCAATCAGTGAATTAACAGACAATTGACATCTGTTCAGATACGTGGACAAAATGTTGTCCTTTTGTATAATGAACTTTTAGTTTGAACAATTTATTTAAGAACTATTTTCATGATGTTTTATTTTGCTTCTGTGCTCGACTTCCTTTCCCACACTGTCTGCCCTGTGCTGAATTGCGGCGGAGCTCTCTGGCGTCCGGTAAAAATAGAAGCTCTGCGTATCTGCTCCGGAGGGCTGCGGATCGCCGGAGCTGTGCTGGAGTCGGAACGCAGCCGTTCTGCAGTCAGTGGAAATACACACATTGACTTTAATGGAAACCTAATGACTCCGCCGTTCTGGAGTGGATCCGCAGATGATCCGCAACCGGTGGAAATTGGGGGTTACCCTTACTGGTGGTAACATTGAAAGGCAACACATTGACTATATTAGAGGTTTCTATCATTCTACAACTTTTTCTTTCAACAAAATGTTTTGAGTGCCATTGATTAAGTTGATATCATGCAGTGTGTCCTTGTTCAGTAAAAACTAGAATCTGTTTTTTTACATTTCAGAAAAAAAAGTTTGTTTAGCACTAGCACCCTGCTACAGTTTGATGTAAACTGGAAAGCTGCAGGCAATAAGTGTGTGTGTGTGTGTTGATTTTCACTGCTGGATCTGATGGCGACTTCTTGTGGACAGAAATGAGGGAGATGTGGAATTTCACAAGTTTTTGACAGATCTTAAAGAGAGCTCCAGATTAGTGCACAAGAGTGTGGCCTCAAACTCATGACTGGTTTGTCTGCCTCACACTGTTATCAGAAGGGTCGCTGGTTATAGAGAATCTCAAGTTCACTACCCACACACACACACACACACACACACACACACACACACACACACACACACACACACAATTAATTAGGTAATAACAAAAAAAAGCAAAAATTAATAAATCTCCTGATGACTAAAATACTAAAATGCATATTATTATATTATGTTAATATCAGTGCGAGGGGATGTTTCTTGCCTTTCAATGTCGATTCAGACCAGTTACCACGGTTACCATGATTATCTCCAGCATTTTAACTTTTTTTTAGGGCGTTTGGACATTAACAGTACCCTGGAACTAGATGACCTAAATTGAATGCAATCATTTTTTATCAGTTACACCTGTGCTTTTCCTGCCATGACATGCCACACTGTCTACTGTGAAAAGGTCTATTTGCCACGCCAGTGACATGGATGACAATGTCACTCTGTCGGTTGGTCAGGCTAGATTGAAATGTGGGATGGATAACCATGAAATTTGGTACAGGTATTCATGGTTCCTAGAGGATGAATCATTTTGGTGATCTTCTGACTTTTCTTCTAGCTCCACCATAAAGTTCACATTTATGGTTTAGAGTGAACTGTCTCAACAGCTATCGGACAGAACATTCTAATCGGGATAACTTGCTTATCCACATGATGAATGGGCCTCAAGCTTAGGTTCTGATGCTATCTGTATTGTGTTTATGAAACCACAGCTCTGCAGTGTCATTTGCATCACACATGCCTGTCAGTGATCTGGTCGATAAAGTTTTACTGAATTTGAGCAGGGTTGAGTAGTCCCAGACTTTGTTTGTCTGGGGTAGAGGTCACTGCTGGTGTTTGTGTGTGTGTGTGTGTGTGTGTGTGTGTGTGTGTGTGTGTGTGTGGCTGAAAGAGAATAAAACTACAGGTCACAGACTAAGCAGTTTATGAGAAGTCTTCCTCCTCACTTGTTGCAGTGGATAAAGCCTGATCCCACACTGACATTGGAGATTATGGGGAGTTTTTCTGTTTGAGCGGACACTTCCCGCTGCTCAGCCCTAAATTCCCAGCTTAGCTCCATAGAAAATCCCCTTAACTGCATTTGTCTACCTGTCTTTGTGACTGTTCAGAGTCTCAGCATTGAGCTGGAGAATCGGATTTTAATTAATTTAAACAATTTTTTATAATCAATGAATTGTAATTAATGAAGCAAAATGCCAAGTATTCTCAAGTTTCAGCTTCTCAAATGTGAGAATTTGTTGTTGTTTTCTGTTTTATATCACTGTAAGTTAATTTGAATTAATTCATTCAATTGTAATACATAATTGTAAATAATTAATATTTCTGACATTTTATAGACTAATTGGCAAATAAGTTTGTTGAAAAAAGCATTTATCAATAATGAAATTAGCTGCAGCCCTAAATACAATCAAAGGCATCTGCTAAATGCTGTTTTGCATTCATGCTAATGAGTAGCAGCATCCTGACAAAGGCACAGTTGATTATACTGTATGTGTAAGCAGAAGTGATCAGTCTTACTGGAGCGATCATATGACAATAATCAATACATTTTTGATTCATTTTTGCCATTCTGTGTGGAAGTGAAAGAAACAGCAGCCATATCACGGCGGTTGACGCCGTAAGAGGGATGGCAGGTCTGAGCTGCTCTTTCAGGTTGCTGTAGAAACCAACCAGGGCCATTTGTTCCAATTTGCTCTGTGGCTTTGAGATCAAAAAGCTTGGAACTCAAAGTGTTCTCTGCATATTAGTATCCATGTTGGCTTCAGCATCCTCATTTACATCTATATTGTTAATTTACAGTTGAACATATTTTGGCTGTGCTTTCTGTGCAATACAGGGCTTCTTATGGTATATGAGGTTTAGGGTTCAATGTGTTTGAACTGTATTGAACTTTGTGGTTTGTTATTGTCCAGCTAGACCTTCACTTGATGTAAAGGCATCTCGCAGGTCCCTCTTTTTTGTTCAGCCCCCAACCGCATGAAGTCTCCCTTTAAATGCCATTCCTGCTCCGCCTCCTCCGCTCCATTGAAAAGTTGGCGGTTTGTTTACGAGAGCGCCAGCACTTCTTTGTGGCTCTGCACCCTGCTTATGAGAGGGAGGTGAGCAGCTAGTGAAAGACTCACCCCTCCCCCTCCTCTCTCTCTCTGTCTCTCCCTTCTTCCAGAATCAGTTTGAAAAGGACAGACAGCCCTCTCTGCCCCCCTCCCCACACCCCAGTGATGCTTAGCTGGTGAGTACACTTGCATCAAAACTTTTCATGCCACTTTTATACATTTCTTTGATTAGTTTCTGCTTTTACCTGAATTTTCTGCTTTGTATTTGTTACGGATTTCTTTTTTTTTCTTGTGTGTTCAGTTTTGCTGGCAAACACCAAACTTCTCTCTGGCCATATTAGTACGATAAGGGATTGCTATTCATCTTTTTCTCTCATTCTCACTTTCTCTAAATGTCTCTCTTCCCTCCCCCCAAAATCTCTGTGGCCTCTGTAGTAAAGGTTTTTTGGTGAAAGGCCCTTTCTATTCTGATTGAGTAAAGTGATTTGAAAAGCAGTGGTGACAGTATGGCAGTGAGGGCGGAAGAGAGGAGGATAAGCAGTAGAGATTGGGGAACTGGTAGAAGGGCTTCATACAGACTGCTAATGGACAAGTGTTACCTCTCTCTCTCTCTCTCTCTCTCTCTCTCTCTCTCTCTCTCTCTCTCTCTCTCTCTCTCTCTCTGTGTAAATGTGAATCACTCCGGTGTAGACAGCCTTGAGCCTAGTTAGCACAGTACGCCAGTGAAATCATTGTTCAGATGAGATGTGACACGAGTGCACAATCACCTTGTGACATCATCTCCACTACTATTTCTTTGAACAACAGTAAGACAATACTCTCATTATTACATCCCTCAACACCCGAGACTCATTGTTTTTAGATAGTATTTTTTACAATCGTTTCAAGCATTTTTATTAGATGGCACACAGGGAGGGAATGTGGAGGAGAGTGAGGGAGCTGACATGCAACAAAGCTCCCCAACTGGATGGAGTTACATGGTCAGCATCTTAAACCCCTTGGTCACCAGAACACCCCATTTTCTTTTTTTTCTTTCTTTTTTAACCAATTTTACCTAAAAATACAGATCATTGTTTTGTCTGGATTTAATGTCCTCATGCATCTAGAAGTCATTGCATTTCCTACCCCAAGAGGACTTGTTAAGCTGTGTAAGGGCCTCTCTTGATAGGGACAACTCAAAAAGTGCTTCCATTCACAGCAAATGAAGTGGAACTTTCATTGGTGGCAAGCATTGAGTATTTCCTCACATACAGTATATTGATCTTGTATTTGTGCTAAAAATATAAATTTCTGTATTATTGATTGTTCCGAAAAAAGAATTCAAAATACAGGTAAACACCAGATGAAACCAGATAAAAATACTGGGCTTTATATTTTAGGCAATGTTGCCCAGACCAAAAGTAATGGGTGAATATTTTAGGTTACCTCACTTAGATCAGGATTAACAGAGCTGAATTACTTGCAAATCTTAAAAAAAAAAAGTGTGTTTGGGAACAGTTTCACTGAAAACCAGTTTTTGGTTAAACTAAAAGACACAACGGAATGGTATCTTTTACCTTCTTAATATTACGTTTGATCCATCGAAAGAGGATATTTGGCAGGAAGGACACAAAGTCTGTTTGGTTACTCGAAAAATTGTGATGGCTTTATTGGTTGGATTTTATCTTTGCACTTTCTACTCCAGGAAGAGGTCACCAGTAATGTTCTGCTTTCTTCCAAGAAGTAACAGTTTTTCAGGAAGTTAGTGTCCTTTTTGATAACGTCACAAGCACATGTCCTGTCACAGTAACAATGCTAGTGCATGCTAAATTCAGCAAAGGCACAGAAAACAAAAAATGAATATGAATCAAACATTTTTGTAGACTCGACTGTCAAACAGATCATTAAACATGTGGGTGTTTGTGTAATTGTTTAATCTAAATGCTGTAGATCAGTCTATGTTGTATTCACAGTATTCAAGCTCTGCTTTGTTGCCATTGAAATGGCATAATTAAGACGTGTAGGTAAATAGATCATATACATTCTGTTATCTTCATTCAGACATAATTAGAGATTTTGTGAATAAACATGAACATGAGAATACTAAGCAAGCATATTGCCTGAAGCCGTGTTGTTATCTGTTGTTGTCCAAAACAATTGCTTACTGTAGGCTGATCATTGGAAAAATTATTAAAAAGTAAAATGTGTCATTCTTGCAGCATAAATTGCAGCAGATTCAGTTTACAAAAACAAAAAGTGTGTGTATATATACAAAGCTCCATATACAGAGCTCCCAAACTCCACAAACAAGATCATTATAGTTATCAATAGCCTTTTGATTTATTGGCTACAGACGGTTGCCATCTGCTATCAGCTATCAGATGTATTGGTAACAATATGAGAACCAAATTTATCAAAACTTTAGAAGAAATGTCTTTAGGGTTCATCACCTGATCATGGCCTTGCATGAATACTAGGGGTGGCACGGTTCACAAAATCCACGGTTCGGTTCGTATCACAGTTTTAGGGTCACTGTTTTCGGTTCTGTACGGTTCTTGTTATTTTTTCTTTTAATCTTTAACACTCCAGAAATATACTTCAGCATATGATATATAGCTAAAATTAGCATATTGAATGCATGTTGCACAATGCTTGCACACAGTGGCAGTTCTATCTATTGTTTTATTTCTGCTGTCATCATAGGTAACATGAAATCCAAAATGTTCCCACACACCAGACTTATACGACGCTGGCGCATACTCCAGCTCCGGCCAGCCTTCCTTTTCTCTCCCACTTGACATTTCTACACGTGACGTGACCTGCAGCACTCCACACTCCACTTGAGGAGCGCTCAGCTTGGCCCGCCGCCTCTCAAAATCTGACGAAAATCTTTTATACTGACCTTTGTCGATAAAAAAAAGACAGATTCAGCAACTGTATGGCCTATTTCTAGCTTAAAATGTTTTCAGAAACACGTTTCGGTGAACTATTTTCGTAAAATACGGATCGTATTCAGAACGAGACACCATTAGAGTCTGTTTTGAAATTCGGGAGCAGCAAGACCCACGTGACGCGTTCGTCCAATCAGCTGTCATGTGTTGCGTTCGTCACGCTCATCCCGCTTGTCATTTCCGGTAAGTGTTTTAACATAGGTGTCGAAAGTGGGCACTACGGCAGTAAGTGGTTAGTGCACATTAACGGTGTACTGACGAACCGTGCGACGCTCACACGCTCCGAACCGAGACAAGCGAACTGAACTGTTCGGATGTTTTTTCATGAACCGTACCACCCCTAATGAACACCGATCCTGTTCTTTCTGGGATGAAACTGAGATTGAACATTTAACTTTACTGGCAAAAACAAAAACCTTTTAGAAGAGCACAGGCCAATTCATCATGAAAAGCACAGACCACTTCTGCTCCAAACTCACCCTCTTCTCACTCTCTGTGTTTAATAACCCTGAAGGCCAGCCCTGGCATTTGCTTATGTTCTGTTGTTTTACTCCCCTTGCTCAGCACTCACCTCCTTCTCACTTACTCTGCTCGATTCAATTTGTGGCCTTAATGTCTTTCCTAATATATGTCATTGGAGCAGAGCAGCGTTGCTCCCTCTCTAGCTACTTTGAGGAAGCTCCTCTGTGTTTGTCTTGGTTTTCTCTGCTCCTCTGGGAGGAGATCAGGGGCTCCAGTCATGGTTGGTATGTTGTCTTCTCCAGCTCCGCTGGTGTTTGCTGATATTTAGTTCAGGATGACAATAAGCCGGAAGAAAACAAGCTCCTTTCAGGCCAATAAGAGAGAAAAGGGTTGAACTGAGGGAGGGAGAGACCTAGAAAACAAGGGGACTCATCCCTGGATGGGGATTCTCTTTAAAGCTTTCTGGTTGTGGCCCCTAGGGTCGAATTAAGGGAGTGTCATTATCCCTGGCAAATTACCATGCTGCCTTTGTGGTCCAGCCATGGTGCATTAGGGTGCCTTAAAACGTGGCCGAGCCGTGCCTATTCAGCTCACAAAAAGAGGGGCCGCTGGCAGATCCTTGGCCTGGCTCACAGAGGAGGCATTCACACCACATCGGGTGGGATGGTGACGGTGGTGACGGTGATGGAGAGGGTCTCCTGAGATGAGTTAAAATCGCTCGGGCCAAGGCCGATGTTTCATAGTCTTAAACGCATGCCAGTTAATGATGTCATCACTTGGCTTCAATTAGAGTTTGATCAGCCGTGGAAATCTCCTATCTGATAAGGAGACTCATGAACGTGGTTTCCATGCCAGTTCTGTCAGACCTGCATGTATTCATCCATTACCCATACCAGGACTTGGATCCAGTCTTTCAGTGGACTAATTGCTAATTAGCCGCGTAGCAACAAATCACCAGCTCGCTACAAATTAGCTTGTTTTTCCTTAAACTTTTGGAAACTTACGTCACCTCCTTTTGAATAAACTACAGCTGCTGTCAGATCTCTGTCTCATCTTACCCAGTGAACAGTCTCTCGTGAATATCATGTGCAAGTGTGCACAGTTTATTACCTGTTATCAATCCTTTAGTCAATCAACAGAAAATGAATCTATCAAAATTTTGATAGTTGATCAATTGTCACTGTAAAGAAAAAATGCCAAACTTTTTAGTTGCACCATCTCAAATGATACGATTTGTTGTTTTATATACTTAGATTTTTAATATCTTTGGGTTCAAGATGTGTTAAAAAATTAGTTCTTGGCATATTTTACATGTTTTTGAAAAGAAATCTTGTATATAAAATTGAGTTGCACCACTATGATGTGCAAAATAGCCCTTTGCTCTTTCTTAAATTGACCTGATGATGTTAAAAACTCAATTTAAAGGCTTGAGGACTAATAGTTTTTGACAGTTTAATTTTGTATATTTATAGGAATTGCAGTTGACTGGAGAACTAGACAATTATATGAGCTACAGCCAGCTGTGAAGCAGGAGGTAGAGCAGGTTGTCCACTAATCACAGGGTTCAATTACTGTGGGCAGGACATTGATCCCTCACATTGCTGCTGATGGTCAGGCCATCACTGGTAGCTCTCTACTGAATGAGTGAATTAGAGTCAAATTGTGAAGCGCTGTAAATATAAATGCTCTCCATCTATGAACTTGTTTATTGGCAAAATCAAATACTGAATTATATTTAGCCAATAACTGATGACAACATTTTTTTTATGTCAGGCAGAACTTTCCAGTCTGTGCAACACAATGTGCTTTACAATTTTACTTCACATGTTGTAGAAAATAAAACAATGTGTGAAAAACTAGATGCTCATGTCTGGAAATGTTCTCAAATGCCTCCGGATGCCCCTTGCTGCTTCATTTCTCAATTTGCAGGCTGCTTCAAAACATACTGAGAACACTGTTTTTTCTTTTAAGATGTAAAGTAATGAGCAGGTGCATAGTCTATGGAAGAAGAAAGAACTGGGGATGCATTGTTTGACCTGGTCAATGCTTTAATGTTTCGGGGGTCATTTGAGATGATTGGATGAACTCTGGTGTCTTTTATCACTCCACCAGTGAGAGGAGGAGTTCTCAAAGGTTTTAGGAGCTGATCTGAGAATGAAATGCAGACGCTTTGAATCTGTGTTAAGGATTTCAGCCGTTGCAGAGTGCTTGCAACATATAAATGTCTGTCAATATGAATGGCATCTGCTACAAGCTTAGGTGGAAGTTTAGTCTTCAAACATCAGCAGGAAACTCTGACTCAATACAGAGCGATCACAGTTGATCCTCTGGGCCTCTAACGGTTGAATCGAGTTTCCACCAAACGCCCATAAATTCAGAGTGCACCATGAGCTGTAATGTCATAGTCTTCAAAGAAAACTAAATAACCGGGCTGCTGAAGGCACTGTAAAACTCCTCGTGTATGAAATGTTTGTTCTTGGCATCTTGCCTTTATTTATCATCTAATCAACTGGAAGTTTTACCTCTGTGATTGATGTCTCCATTTTATTTTTC
Source organism: Sander lucioperca (assembly GCF_008315115.2). Taxonomy (NCBI): domain Eukaryota; kingdom Metazoa; phylum Chordata; class Actinopteri; order Perciformes; family Percidae; genus Sander; species Sander lucioperca. Next base: position 37,877,010 of record NC_050180.1, on the reverse strand, counting down.
TTTCCATGACAGGTGGGAGATTTTATTTTCCAACATTGTTTCCCGGTTTTATGAACTCAATCCCTTTGCTGAAGTAGATGAAGGAAGGGAGGAGGCTTTTGTCCAGGGGCCGTGGTGGAAACCCTGAGCCCGTAAATCCTGCACTGATCTTTGGATCATTAAGCTGTGAGCCCTGAGTCCTTTAGTTCTTTATCACCCGGCCTGGATCCCAGTCCATAATGGAGGCTAACTGGCTAATGATTAGCTGTCCTGAGCTGGCTGCTGCTGCTGCCACCACTGCCTGTCTGAATGGGCGAAGGCTATGAAAACATATAAATCTGGTATCAATGGCCTACTTTCTTTTTTCATTTTGTCTGACTTACTGTCTCGATATCTGAAACCTTTCTGAAGCTATTGAGTTTTTCTGCAAAGCTTAGTGTGGAATGTAAATGGATTATGATGCAAAGCAATGTTGATTTAAACTATTGTTGATTTACGTTACGTTTTTTAGTCACTCGTGGCCCTGGAAAATTGTAAAGCTAGTCAGGTAACTTGTCGATAATAGACAGGGGAGAGGTTTATGTACACCTCTTAGTGCTGCTGCTGAACAGATTGCCATGTCTCTAAACAGTCTCTAGATTTATGGAGCTGAGAGGAAGATGATTGGGTTCTCTGAAAAAATAAAGACTGAGAGGCAGTGTTGTGGATAATGATCACCTGTTCTTTCTTGATTACTTTTGGTTATTGTGGAATTATGCAGGCATGTGAATGTGATACATCCCAGGCTTTGAAGCAAAGATAGAAAATATCAATGATCATAGTGTCTCTACTTACAAAGCTAACTTTGAATTGACTAGTTTTGAAGAATGACTGTGTAAGGCAAGCTTTGTGAGGACATACAGTACAGATCAGGCTAGCCTGAAATCTGATCCAGCATAGGAACTGATCTGCAGTCCAGCGCAGGATCGTAGCACCACGGCATCACTAGGTGGGAAGGTTTGCCTTGTCTTAAGGAGATTAAGCAATCATTAAGAACCAAATGTATTGCATTTACATTATTGTTTGTGACAGAACTTTGATATTGGACAATTAGGGTGAAATCACTGATTATGTTCAATGAACATTTAATGGCAGCATTTTTTTTAGATTATTTATTTCTACAAGATGGCAACAACTGTATGGTTAAAGTTAGCACACACTTGGTTAAGGTTGGGGAAGGATCACTTTAAATAAAAAAAAGGCCAGCATGCCAATCCACCACACTCTTATCTCTGGCTCACAACATAAAGGATACACTTTTTTCTTGCATCAGCACTAAAAGTTGGCAATCAACAGAATTTGTAGGGATGCTGGGCTGCTTTGCACGATTCCAAAATGTGTCTTGTGTTACTGAAAAGAAGATTACTGAGCCTACACGTGGTAGCTGTTGTACGTATGGAGCCTGTAACCCCATAGCACACAAGTATAAATCCAGCTTTAATGTGTTGACATCTCTAAAATCTTATTAGAAACCCTTGAATTATTTTAGGGTAAACCAGCTCCTCTGAATTTGACCACAATGCAGAACTTAACTGTTAACTGTCAGATTTCGATCTCGGTGGGAAAACCACATTGACTCTCCACAGCCGGTCGGTTGTGGGTTCCTGGCTGTAAACTTGCTGTTTGCTGCTTAATCATTCAGTAAGGATTAGTGGCACTGTGTGTTTTCTAATTATAGACCTGGACTGTGCACTCAACTCCTCTGTGGGGTCAAATCTAGCCCACCAGGCCCTCAGCCAGCAGCTTACTCACAGCTACACTCAACTGCTACTTTCACACGTTCATTTCTGTGTCGTTAACTCGCCATCTTTTTTATTGTTGTTCTTTATTTTTCTTTTTATCACTCCATGGTCTCTTTTTTGTTGTCTGTTTCTCTTGTTCTCCCCCTCTCTCTTGTTGCGCTCACAACAAAGACTTTTCATTTGGATAAAATAAAACTCAGTGAGGTAGCTGTCAAAATAAATCACTTCCTGTATCAAGGAGGAAACAAGGAATTGCCTGAAAGAAAAGGACACCAAGTCTCCCCCCCACACACACACACACTCACACACACACACACACACACACACACACACACACACACACACACACTATCAATCAGTTCCCTTTCACATCTTTTTATTCTTGGAGAACAATAGGTTTGATTAACCCCTCTGGGAAAGCTCATTATCAATTTCCATTACAAAGGTGTTGTAAGACACTTGCATTTGAAACGCTCGAGCAAAAAAAAAACTTAGATCAAAGGAATATATTGATGCCCATGAGCTCTGAGAGACAATAATAGAAAAATGATGGCTGCCAGTCTCAGCTTAAGCATCCGCCACATGTGTATCCTGCATTGTTGTCAGCAATGTGTTTTTGATCATTGTGACTGCTTTGCATCCAGTCTATGAACTTGGACACTTTAAACAGAAGAATATAAGTTGACAGATGCAGAAGTTTGAGTTTCTTTTCTCTCTGCTCTCGTATCCTCTGATGCCCACTGACATTAAAATGTAAAACAGTGTGGCTTGAATTATTTATTAATGAGTTTATTTTTCTTATGAGACCTTTTTGGGCTTCCATTGTTAAGCTGAATCTTCAAGGGACACCTAGGAAACGATTCAATCCATTTTTAATCAAAGCACCTTATTAAGCAGGAGTTTGGATCAGATTAGTGTAAATATTTTGCCGTCAGTCATTTGACGAGCCTGTGATGTGGAACCACGTGGTGGTTGTGAAGATAACTGTATGATCTCTGCATCATAACACCTTTTATCACGTAAATAAATGAGGTTATTTGAAATAATTTTTGAAATAATTTTTGAAATAAAAATAATATTTTAAATAACATTTTGTGTTATACGCTTGTTTGTTGTCTTAATGATCGTCTAAATGTGCACACGGTTTTGCGACATTGGTTGTCTGCATACATGGGCATGTAAACATATGTTTATTTGGTGCTGATTAGTCTATATCCGCCCGGATGTCAGTTACCTTCCGCTTTCTTTGTGTTGGAATTTTAAACTCCGGTGGATTTATGAGGACTATGGTTAAGTGCGCCTCAGATCTCTGCAGGGTAAATCCAGACAGCTAGCTAGACTATCTGTCCAATCAGAGTTTTCTGTTGCACGATTAAAACAAGTTTTGAACGTACACGTTCCACCAAAACAAGTTCCTTCCCGAGGCTATTTTGCAGCGGCACCGTGGCTCTGTCGCCAGCGTAGTGCCGCCCATGACGATTGTGATTGGTTTAAAGAAATGCCAATAAACCAGAGCATGTTTTTCTCCCATCCCAAAATGCTGTGTGGACTAGCCAGACCCTCCTCCGCAGCGCTGTGGAGGAAGGTCTGATATTTTCTTAAAGTAAAAGTAACCCTACAGATGAAATATTTACATAATCTGACATAAAAGAAGGAATTGTAAGCCCTGACACATAATTTGAGCTTTACCCAAAATTCAGATGAGAAGACTGATATCAGTTCTATCTGTGTCCAGTATAGAGATGGGTTCAGGTTGCCTTTAGCTTAGTTTACTTAGCTCAAAGACAGATTTACACCTGGCGTTACTATACTTTCTTTATCCTGGTAAGATATCCAGAGATCCAGATCTCAGATCCATCAAACATTAAACAACACACAATTCAACAACTCAGCACACAACTTAGAAGAGAGTGATTGTTAGCAAATCACAGTGTTTGCTTTTAAATTGTTGACAGCAATGGACACATATTCACTTCACAGCATGTACAGCAAACCTGCTTTTTTCTCATCTACACTTGACTGCTTTGTACAATGGATTTCATTCCAGCTTCTTACGTAGTTTTGCCATCTTTAAAAAGATACATTTATTTCAACATATCAAAATGGGATTACATGTAATTCTTGTTCTTGTTCAGGATAACCTCTTTTTTTGGTTGAATAAGGTTTCTTTACAGAATTAATTACTTTGAGGTTTGGGGCTGAGAAGGCTTTCTAATGTCCCCTCACATTAACATTAGGGAGTAGGATTAGTACTACTCTCTGTTAATATTGAAGTGTAGAACACGAAAAAGACACACACAAAAACACAAAAGAGCCTATTAAACTAAACAGGCTGCAATTATAAATAAAATTAGTTAATGGTTAGGCTGTTAATTAGACCTTTGAAAAACGTTCTCTTTGTACAGGTATATTTAGCTGGAGAAATGCTCATGTTGTTCCCCAGAAGATCTCTTGGATGCTCAGATTCTGGCATATTATAAAACCATCCACACACACACACACTCTTTGATGAAGATATCCATGCTGCAGCTTCCAATTTACAGCTCGGCTTGATCAAACTGCTCATTTACAGAACTAATGAGCAAATGAACAAAAATTAAGGAATCATTTGTTTGTTGTATTTCATCAAGAGAAGAAGCTGCATTTCTCTTTTCTGCTGCGGGTGATTATATCACAATTACAACACAACACGGCCCCTACAGGCACTCGGCGCGGGCGATGGCTCCCTTTTGGAGTGATAAACATAGCGTTGAAGGCGTGTGGAGTATCAGGGCAGTAAACAATGCCACCAGTGATCAGACTTGTTTTAATTTTCATCACCAAATATCCTGGCATAATGCCTGGGTCACGCATCAAGAAGACTGTAACGAGAAATTGTGTTGTGAGACCACATAGCAATTAAAACAGGATACAAGATTTTTTTTCTAACTTCAACACAATGGATTTAATTATAGCTGCATGTTTTGCAAAGCAACAGTGTTGCAGACAGCGTCAGGCTTGATCGTATGTCTTTTATTCATGACAGGATGTTCCCTTCGCTCTCTGGACTGTAATCAGTGTTCAAAGAGACACTATTGTATGATATGGGAACCAAATGTTGGCGCCATTTGGGAGATATAGAGTTGTATATAGAGTTTATGAAATGGAACAAACGATCCGCTGCAGCCTTTATGTCCATCTGTGTTTGATTCTAACACGCAACTCTCTCAAAAGAATAGAACATATTTACATGTAATGACCTTTTAAATGATGTCTCAATGATGCTAACCACTGATGAGCTTTGTGCAATGATCTCAAAGAGAGATCATTTAGAGCGCTCAAACTTGTCCGTCCACAAAGTTTGGATGCTTTAAATAAAAACATGCACAAAGGAAGTTTTTATTTATTTTTTCTCAAAAGTTGAACCTTTGACAGATCAAAAGCATTGTACTCCCTGACAGCTTATAGTGCTCCCGCAATCTTTACTCCCCAACACTTCCTCTTCCTCCTTTGCTTTCAGTCTTTGTGAAAACAGCAGGGTCTGACAGCCCCGAGCTGAACAGTGTGAATTTTGTGAAATGGAAATGACTTAGTGGTTTCTTCTAAATGTCTGACCACTTTATCTTGTGTGTGTGTGTGTGTGTGTGTGTGTGTGTGTGTGTGTGTGAGAGAGACATTGTTTAGATGTAGCTACTGTATGTGTCTAATGTGTCTAGATTGTTAGACTACGTTGTCTACGAATTAGGGCTGCACAATTAATCACAATTTTATCCAAATCGCAGGGGGCGCAATATTTGTTAAAGGCAAAATATGTGTCAAACCATTCTAAAATAAAGTATTGTGGTACTGCAGAGGCATCCTGGCCTAGAAATCGTATCCTACAGACTAATGAAAAAAATCTTTGTTTGGTACAGATCCTCGCAAAAAAATCACACTTCAATAATTTTTTTTTTTTTATATATTTTTCAATGAAAATGAGAATAATGATACAAAAATGATCATTCCCTCCAATATCGTGAATCATATCGCGATCGCAATATTAGTCAAAATAATTGCAATTAGATATTTTCCTAATATTGTGCAGCCCTACTACGAATCTCCACTGACAACTGGTGATCAGATTTTGCTTTCCCGCTCTGTATGCAAATTACCAAGAACATCACTTCCATAATGTTTCTGCACAAGTGGCAGAATGTTCCCCCTAGGACAGTGCAGGGCATGAGCCATTGTTATAGTAGACAAAATGGTGCCTTGTTTTCCTAGAGGGCCCATTGTTACCTGCATAGCCTCTAAGTTGCAGACACAAAAATGCCAGAATCAGTATTGCTAAAATATACAGAAGGATGTCCAATTAAAAAAAAGTCAAAACACCGGATGAAGAATTATCTTTTGGAAGAATGGTGTTCATCCCTCTAGTAGAGATCAGAGACGTATAGAATATATGCCAATGTACAATAAAAGCTGACCTGGTGAGTTAATTACATTTTAGGTTGGTTTTCTTTTAATTTGTCACATCTCTAGGTGCGTTTGGTGCAAAATCATGCAAGGAAGTGGAGTACATTATAATGCATCTGATGAGGACAGTCATAACAAGATATCAAAAAGATGACCATTTAAAGCTGGTCAGCATGATGAAAAAAGGATCCAAACAAATATATCAACTTCCCATATCACTCCTCCACTGCTTCTGTGTCCCACTATTGCTTTACTTGAATATTTGAAGCTCAGCTAAAAGCTGTGTATTTAACCATAGTTTAATCATAGTTTGTGGACAGGCTGAGCATAAGGCTGGAGATTGGAGAAGTGGATTATGCTGTAATAAATTGGTCCAGTATGGCCAAGAAATGTACACCGTAAGTGTTGACTCTTCGCAAGTGTTTTTTCACATGAAACCCAGACCAGCACAATTTGGCTGATTCAATTCTCAAAGTGTGTTGACTGCATTCACTCTTGTATTTTTAACCATCTAGTTGTCATTACATCACATGATATGAATTTCCATGTGATCAGGAACGAGATGTGTCACGGGCCCTGTTAAATTCAGTGGAAATTGCCAAACTGACAGGCACGCAAGATCCAAAGTGATGTTATGAATATCTTTTTCCTAACTGATTGTTTCTCATGTGCGAGTATGACAACCTGTTATTCTGTTCCAAGCACATAATATCAAGGGCCATCACTGTGAGGACATTTTCACTAATGAAGATTATGTTATATTATGTAAAATTAAAGTCACGTTCAAAAGTTAAACATGGCCAGAACATGGCAGTTCTGGCCAAGTAGTATTGATTTATTCACACATACTGTACTGACCTCACAGACATCCACACACTCGGCTGCTGGTGACGACATACTCAGTGTCACATACCTGCTGCGTTTTATTTTTGCGCGTGTGATTGGAGGCTTTTGAAAACACTTGTTTGCCAGATTGTTATATAACCGCAAACAACTAAATTAATGCTTCCACTAAAATTCCTCATTTTAAATCACAAAAGCGCTCTTGTTTATGTGCAGTTGGCAGGTGAGCTTTTATTAAAGTGTTGCAGCCAATCCCCAAGTAGCACAATTGTAGCGGATGATGAATGCACACAGCTGAAATCCAATAAGATGGATTTTGTGGGAACAGCAGCTCTCACTCACTCACTCACTCACTCACTCACTCACTCACAGCATCTCTCTTCCTCTCTGTCTCCTACTTCCTCCACCTCGCTCCATCACACATGTCCAGTCGCTCATCCACCAGCAGGGTTCCAAATCAGTCTTTTGTTGTTGTTGTAGATCAATGCTCTGTAATCAACAGGAGAGGCACATTGCTGGTCTTTAATGGGACACCTCCTACCTGGGCTGCCTGTCTTACTGAGTCTGAAGTGGATTCACTGGAGCAGTCGGTGATCAACAGCGACAGACACATCAGCTGTCTGCTGTTGTCTCCATTGTACGTGACTGCTCAGTGCTGAAAGATTGCAGCCTGCTGTACAGACCACTTTAAAGACTTTGAGAAACAGCAGCATGACTGCAATAAGCCTGCACTTACTCACACAAGATTTGTATTGGATTCCAGCGTTACTGCCTGGCAGTGAGGGCGGACTGTGCTGATTTTCTGTACATTTAAACATGTACCTTATTGTGTTAAAAGTTGAGATGGAAGAATATAAAACCATGAATGACTTAATGGTACCTCTGTTGCCCTTTAAGGTATTTGACTTTCACAATTGGTCTTTACTACATGCATATAAAAGTTTCAGACACTTTATACCAGTAATAAGTCTACATTACAAATTAGAAAATAAAACAGAAGCAATATACAAAACACTTCAAGCTATAATATAAAGAAAGTTCTGGTGCCAAGACATGTTAGAGATTTGTTACTGTAAGCAGATGGATGCTGCAGGTGACAAAGGGTGTGATACCTGTTTTAGTTTTCTTCCTTGGACATGATGTATCTCCGCCCAGCGGGTAAAACTGTATCTACAGACAACAAAGAGTCTGATGGATTTGTTTTGAGCTCATGAGCAAACTCATAAAAAACTGTCTGTCATTTCATCTGTATTGCACACCCAGTAGCCAGAAAAGAGTTTGTTGGTATGCTAAAACAACATATATGTACGTTTTCCTCTGTCTAGGTTTAATGGCCTGTGAATAGTGGCCTTGCATCAGGATAGATGTAAATGCAGATGAAATGTCTGCACCATTTGATATTTAACACAAACATACATCAGCATTAAACACGTAAGAGTATAGATACATCGGCCAGAGCTATGAAACCTTTAGTACTCTTATGGGTGTGTCCTTAGCATGCAGAAAACTGTCAACATACCTGGAAGTTGTCTGGTCAGATTTGTAATCTTGTTTAAGTTAAACCCTTTGTAAAACATGAACAAATATATACAGAGGATGAATGCCATATAACTTTCTTATATTCTCTAGTTTGACAGTCAGTCATAATGGAAAAAGAACATAAATAAACTACTTTCAAATATATATATTTTTCCGGAGCTAAATTACGTGTTATCGGACCAGTGCATAGACTTGTGTACTCGCTGATACCGATGCCAGCATTTTAGGCAGTATCTACAGCATTTCCGATACTGATATGAACAACTCTTGTATGTATGCTTGTGCTGTGTGTTTAAACAACATTCAACATTTGATAAATTTGACTTCTTAAAACAAAATAAAAAAATTCCAGAAAAATAAATGAATGTTTTCAGAAAAAAAAAGTAGTGTTTTGGTAGACACAAGGCCAAAAAATATCAAACAATACCCAGCCTGGAAGAAGGTGGCATTTCATTCCACAGGGATATCAGATATGGGTCTCGCATTGCCAGACCTTCCTTCACAGCGTTGCAGAGGAGGGTCTGGCTAGTCCACACAGCAATCCTGGATGGGAGAAAAGTGCTCTCGTTTATGGGCATTTCTTTAAACCAATCACAATCGTCTTGGGCGGTGCTAAGCGTCGAGCGGAGCCACAGTGCCGCTGCAAAATAGCCTCAGGAAGGAACTTGTTTTGGTGTACGTTTAAAGGTTGTTTTAGTTGTGCAACAGAAAACTCAGATTGGACAGATAGCTAGCTGTCTGGATTTACCCTGCAGAGATCTGAGAAGCAGTCAACCATAGTCCTCATAAATCAACCGGAGTTTAAAGCAGCCATATTATGCTCATTTTCAGGTTCATAATTGTATTTTAAGGTTGTACCAGAATAGGTTTACATGGTTTAATTTTCAAAAAACACCATATTTGTGTTGTACTGCACCGCTCTCTCTCACTGCTGCAGATCCTATTTCAGCTGGTCTCTGTTTTAGCTACAGAGTGAGACCTCTTTTCTTCTTCTTCTTCTGTACTATCTTTGATTGCACTGCACATGCCCAGTAGCTCAGATGTAGATCATGTCAGCTAGCTAGCTCCATAGACAGTAAAAGAAAGGCTGTTTCTACAACTTTGGTCAGTTACAAGGCAGGATTAGCTGGGAGACTTCTAAATGAGGGCGCACATGTAAGTAGTTCTTTTGTAGATTATGGTGAACTTGTGTGTGTTGTAGCAGTGCTTTGCTATTGAGAACGAGGTAGCATGCTAGCGTTAGCATGCTAGCGTTAGCCATAGCGTTAGCATGCTAACGCTACGAGCTAATGGTTGCGGTTAGCCTGCTCTTTTCGGCTTGTGACGTCACAAGCCGTGCCGATTTTGAACAGCTCACCCAGAGACTGAAGGCAGGACACATTCAGAAACCGTATCTCACTCTAAACAGCATGGGTGGATTTTTTTCAAAGTTTATATGTGTGTGGAAGCACCAGAGACACAACATAACACCCCAAATCCCAGAAAAAGTGATTTTTTCATAATATGGGCACTTTAAAATACCAACACAAAGAAAGCGGAAGGTAACAGAAAAAACAAAACATCCGAAAACGGACATTTAAAAAGAGTGACATTAGGCAGAATTGAATGAGAGCAATCGCCGAAGTGAAACGTTGTGGATATAGACTAAGGTCTCAAAGGTTGCTTGCTGTAACAGCTGCTCCTCTGTCCCATAGGTAATGTGAATAATTATGTTGAATAATCCATACGATCGCCAGCAAAGGTCAACTATTAGCAATCATATTGTAACTGCAAAGTTAGATGTCATGTAAGAGGCAGAATAAAAACACTAAGAAAGATAACAAACACGCAGCCACACCTCAGACTTAATGACAAAATCACTACTTGGTCTTCTAATACTAAAACAATACAAAAACCTCCAGTGTCTGCTGTTTGTTTGACTGTTGCTCAGCTGCTATTTTCATCAAGTACTGCTTCCAGAGATGTGATCAGACACAGCGCCAATCTTGGTGCACAATGTCCATATAAATTGCTTTTTTTCGCACACACACTCAAAACAAATCAAAGCTATTCCGAAATGTTAGAATTTATCTAAGTTGTTTTTCATTTAGCAACTTTCATTTTGGCAACTCTTAGACAGGAAAACAGCTCGCACCGAAACAGCATGTGGAGAGCTATACATGTGGTCTGTGTTGTGTCTGGGTGACCGAAGCCCTGAGCTCAGTGCTGTCGTCCCAGCCGTGTCACTCATAACATAGACACAGCACAGACACAAAGAGCTCTTTAAACACTATCATCAGGCTGTCTGTGATTGATCACTTTCACACAGTTCAGCAGTGTGTCATTTTTGTGAGAGGCCTTGAAAATGTGGCTCTTTTAGATGAACTGTCATCCGTGATAAAATATTACTGTAGATCAGCTTGAGATTGATGCTTAGAAAAGGATGCAGAATTTGTATCAGTGCAGTTGTAGCTTTGTGGTATTTAAAGCTGCTAATGTTTTCTACTTTTCCACCTTTCATTTTGCATTCTTCCTGTTGGAATACTAATTTAAACATTTGCTACATCCCTCCTTGAAATTCAGACTCCTGTGAGAGAAGGCTGGCATTTGCATTGATCAGTCATGCACTCAGATCATGCCTTCTACCTCGTTCCCGTGGGTGCCATGGTGTCAATTAAACCTGAGGTCTGCTGTGCTTTAGCGGGCTGGCTCTGTGTAATGGGGCTCCATGCAAAGACACTATCCATAATAGAATTAATAATGAGACACACTTGCGAAAAGGGCTCAGTTATCATCACCATCTCATCTTACTGAGCTCTCTCGTCCTCGAAATAAAACATTAGAAGCAACACTGGACCAAACCCAAAGTCTGGCCGTAAAACCTAGAGTTCATGGTGCATTCAATTCCAATGAGTTACAATTCTTCCTGGTGATTAAAGCTGCTCCTGTGTGTCTCGATGGGTAAGGGGAAGTGCGGTGTTGTAGAGTTAAAATTTAGATCTATCAGTGAAGAGAGGAAAGAACCTGACAAGGAACAGAATATTATTAGTTCTCTTCTTTCTGCTTGGTGCCACAGAAATAGAACAGAGGGAAGATGAACGATACTGCTGTGGAAGAGAGATCTGTGCTTCTTCCAGGAACCCTTAGAAAAGATGCAAAACTAAATTAATAAATATATGACATTTTCAGACAATAAAAGAAAGCTTTTACAAAACTCTCTAAAACACCTGATGTTAGGTTTATTACCACCGCCAAGGAGGTTATGTTTTCAGCTCGGTTTGTCCGTTTGTTGGTTTGTTTGTTTGTTTGTTTGTCAGGAGTATTACGGAAAAAGTACTAGCCCGATTTTCATAAAACTTGGAACGGTGTAGCATGGGCCAAGGAAGAACCCATTACATTTTGGAGCTAAACTGAATTACGGAGGGAGGGAGGGAGGCACTGGAAAACCGCTAGGTCGTGATCAGAGGCCTGTACTACGAAGCAAGATCAACGTGCCCTGGATTTATTTCAGTTACCCGGCTTCACCTAACGTAACAACCGTGGTCCCACGTAAGCTGTGTCATGATAACAGTGGTTAACATATTCCAGGCCGTCTAGGAGTTCGCGGCCCAAAATGCCTGATTTCGCGGGAGCTTTTGTAAAAAAATTGCGATAAAAGTTGCGATGTCTTTTGTATGTTTGTTGCAATGAAGTTGCAGGAGACAGTGAAAGTTGCAAAAAAAGTTGTGATTTTTTTTTTTGTATAGTTCTTTAAAAATAAAAAGGTAACTTGTTTTGGGGAGAATAAAACTACTTTGGGCTGAGTTTTCCTAGTAACCTTACCAAAAAGGCTCAGGATGCTGCAAATGTTATGTTGTATAATATGAAAATGGCTGGTGGATTTAAGACAAAAAATTATAATTTATTGAATGAATCAAATTTGAACATTTCTGTCAGTGGCTTGTTGATCTTTACATTGTTAGTTAATTTCCTAACCTGGCCTGGGACACACATTCATACGGTTTGATAAAGTACTTATTGGACTTTAACTTATCATTAACTTACAATAACGAGCACAGCTGTCCTCAATTTAGGTCATCGTGTCGTCTCATCTCCGTTTTTTCCTGCATCCACCGTGTATGTTGTTTGTGTGTGTGTCTGTGTGTGTGTGTGTTTGTGTGTGTGTGTTTGTGTGTGTGTGTTTGAGTGTGTGTGCACATGTCATTCGCGGGGGGAACGGAGCAGCAGCCCCACCCGCTGCAGAGAGCCGACAGCCAGGATTGAAACGGCAGCAACTTCAGCGACTTTTAAATCGTTACAACGTACATTGATGTTAAAATGTATACAGGTTGGCAGGACGGTCTTTCGCTGTACGTTTTGTTGGTAAATGTGAGATGTTTGAGTCACACACGTCTTGACTTCATATCACAAACAAGGAAATGATCAACCCGTTCTCACTCCCGCTTGGTCATTGGCTCTCAGAGTGCACGTGGGACTACTGGGATTGGTTGAAGTCGTGGGAAACTTCAGGTTATTGGTCAAATTTGCGGAAAAGTTGCGGTGATTGGTCAAAATTGCGAGTTGCACCAAATTCGCGGTGACTGGTTGAATTTGCGTGAATTGGCGCGATCGCGACATCGCGAAATCCTGGAGGGACTGATATTCTAATAATAAAAAAAAAAAACACTAGGCCTATGGGCTGTGGCATTTGAATTAAGTTAGTTTTAAGTTAATTTAATTGTGCTTACCATCTGTGGCCCAGTTTACATTCTGACTTACAATTCTGGTTCAGATCAGGGTGATCTGCATGAAGCTTGACAGTGAATGCTGCACACATTTATCTAGCGAGAACTCATGGGCTTGGACAACAAGTACGTGGCTTCATAGCTGAGGAGGACCGGGAGTGTTTTTAAGATAAATATACGGGTTGTATATTAACCTTATGTGAACGAATGCTTCACATATGACCAAGCAGAGTATCGGGAGCAGCAGCAGTAACGGGAGCAGCGGTAGTAACGGGAGCAGCGGTAGTACCGGGAGCGGTACGCGCCTGGCCAGTAAATGCTATTGATTTGTGTGGCGGTGCAGGAGCCGCTGCTGAAGGCTTCCCTGCGGACTGCAAACGTGTGGCGGTCAGGAAGACGTTTTGGCAGGGGGAAAAACTGATCAGAAAATTGTTGTAGAAATGTAGTGAAGTAGAAAGTATAGATCATTGCTGCAAAATGTAACAAAGTAAAAGTCAAAAGTATGCACTATTGATTCTACTTAAGTAAAGTACAGATACGTGAAAAATGTACTTAAGTACAGTAACAAAGTATTTGTACTTCGTTACATTCCACCACTGATAACACAACGCTTATCAATATCACTTCCCCATCAGTCAGGCACAAGATCTGACCATAATTACACTTGTGCTTTCGTTGCTGTAGCCTATTCTTTCAGTTGCAACCCTGGCAGTGGTAAAAGATCATGAGAACAAATAAAAAAATATAAAAACATAATTCAAACCCAAATGCGCATTGGCAACACACGGCTCATATAGCCTATACGTTAATTCCCTCAGCTGAAAATCTATATCTTTCATAAAAATACCCAACAGGGAATGTTAACGGGGTTGTCGGTCTCTAAATGTTTGAACTTTTACGAGCGCACCTCTCTCTCTCCGTGCACCGAGCCCTACCGGATCTTCTAAGAACGGTGACGCCGTTATCAATCGAGTGATGATTGGTCAGTAGGCGGTGCTTTAACACCGGTTGATCTCTACTCTCCAACATAACCTGCTCCCGACCAGGTTAGGTGTTCAGTATAAGTTACCACGTCGATTTAACCCGGTAACAAGTGATCCACCGTCGTAATACACAAAAGCCTGGGTTGAACCTGACGTTACCTCGTTAACGCCAAATCTTGCTTCGTAGTACAGGCCACAGGTCAACAGTTGCCCTGCGTGTAAAAAACGCATCCCTCTCAAGGTCAAATTAGTTTACGACTGTGTGCAACAGCGGTATCTTCAAAAAATAGCTGTAATAGTTTTATTATATCAATTGATTCTGGTCCCATTTATCCTACTATTTATTGCAATGGCAGAAATGTGTCCTGTAGACCAAAAACAATTGGTGAAAAATCTGTGATGTTGCCTTGCGGAGTACAATATATATATTACAGATATAAATTATATCAATCTTTACAGACAGATATTTTTAGATTAGACAATAAACTAGGAACATGATACATATGTCCTTCCAGCATTGCTGGTGGTATGCCCACACTGTGTTTTATTTAATGGCAATATTTCAAAGATATTGTGATGTTTTCACAACCAACATGAGGTGTTTAGATTCTGGTGACATTCTAGATGTCCTGAGCAGTGGGCACGCTGTGAACAAAGTTACACTTCACTTCTGAGTTGTGGTTCCTCAAGGGGACTGGTAGAAGGAATGTTGATACTCTCAGTGTGTGTGTGTGTGTGTGTGTGTCTCCATGTCAGCATTGTAGGTGTGTGTCACTGTGGGTGTTTGTGAAATGGGTGGTCCTTAATGCTCACTGTCCAGGGTGAGTGATCAGGGCGGTCTGTGGGATTGAATATAGCCAGGTCTGCCCAAACAGCAGGCTCTGCAGCAGGCTGAGGGTTCTTTTCATTGCCCCCCTGTCTGTCCCCGGGCATGGCTGCTGCTGATGGGATCATGGCTGTGGATCACTACTGCTAATAGCACCCCACACCCCTCCTCTGTCTAATTGGCAAGGGGTATTGCCTGCTTCTCACAAACACTCAGTACTTAATTGCCATGTCAGCACAGGCAAATACCAATCACCTGTGATGATACGGCAGGAAAGTATTGCTTCTTGCTTTCTATCTTTTTAAATATTTTGCTTTATTCTAGCGCTAAAATGACGAGTCGATTAACAATTTAAATTCTCTAATTCCTTCTTCTCAAAATTGAGGATTTGCTTGTCTCTGTTTAAAAAAATACAAATAGGATATATTTTGTTATTGGACTGTTGGTCTGACAAAACAAACAAACATGCTCTACTTGATGTTTGCTCTACAAGATGTGGGGGATTGATGATAGAAAAGGGTCCCCAGCTGAACTACAATTGGCGTTGCCTGGCTTATATGTGACCTGGTGGACCATAAGGATGATCATAAAATCTCTAATATGCTAATACATTAGCCATAAGACAGCAATATATCAGGTCTAAGTGTCAGTCAACTTCTTTTGGACAATAAATAAACGTATGCAACTTTAATGTCATTGTTTATTATATATTTTATATAATCATGTTGTGATAAAATGATCATGTCTGAAAAAATAATAAATGATAAACAAGTTGAATCTAAACTAAATCTGTGAGCATTGGATCATAAATAAAAAAAAATAAAATAAAACTACATACACATTTAATCGCAGTTATGAACATTTATTTTTTATTTTTTATTCTTTAAGCATTCCAAATACTCAACTAAATATCATCACATACACTATGTATATCCAGACAAGGCTGTGATGATTATTATTACAGCCGTGCAAACAGGATTAATACACAAACACGCATCAGCAGCTGCACCTTGATAATAAGTTGGACAACAGTTTTGTGTGGTTCTGTATATGTGTTTGTGTTGCATACTGTACACGCTGTCGCCACTCAGCGTGTGTCTCTGCAGCTTTGCTCATCATACGAAGTGATATGTTTTGATCCAGGCTCTCTTTGAAGTCGGACGTAATACATTTGCTCATCAATTACACTGTCTGGCTCGGCCTTCTGTGCATGTTTTGTTTGGTGTCCACTCCAGTTAATTAGAACAGAGCGTGTCGTGCCGTCCTTGAGATAGCAGCTAATAAGTGCGAGCTGTCTGAATCGCTGCTTCATAATGCCTGCTTTACTCTCCGAGTGCAAGGAAACAGCATGCAGAATGGAAAGGGTGATCCAGTGTGTGTTGCAAATAATACACAGGCAGTACTCCTGCACTCTGTGGGTCATCTGTGCATGGACAGGGCGGCCTCACTGTGAGGTCCTGGGTGGTACAAATGAATCAGTCGTGGACATACACACATTGTTGTGTTGATGTGTGAGCTGGTTTAGGATTCCTGGGATGGTTTGTGACTTTCCAACTCCTTGATGTTTGAAGTGAAGAGATAGTCGTATGCAACTATGTTATGTTATCAGCTGTTATCAGCCCAGCCGCCATCGCCCTGCTGTGTCTGTAACTCATCACACAGAGACATGTTTAAAGCATTTAGCAGCCCAGGCCCGTAGCCAGCCTAGTGGAAGGGGGGGCTCTTTTTTCAAAAAGTGGACCTTTTTGCAGTTTTTCCCTCATTTTGTATTTAATTATGAGGTTCAAATACTTCATTGTAATTTCCTTGTCCTCACAGATTTTGCTATGAGTACACAAAGTTAGTTGGGTGGATTGTTGATACATTAGACGGTAGATTGTTACATGTCGCGTGCCAATTAACACTTTCACAGAAGTGGTGCTTTTTACAAGATCAGGGCTTTGGTTTGGTTTAGATCATTTTTATTTCGGGGGAGGGGAGGGGGGGCGTCGAATTATTGGCAGTTGTTATTTAAAAAGACACTACACTACACATTATGGACCTTTGGTAGTGAGGTGTGGGCTTCTTTCGAACCACCCAAACCCCCCCTGTCTACGGGCCTGCAGCCCAAACACCACACACTGAAAGATGTGAAAGCATGCCAGGTCCCAGGGGAGGGCCAAGACACCACCAGGGTCCATGAACGAGATGTTTCTGGCACAATGAGCTTTAGTGTAATTGCTAGAGATTCCCTGATGTGGAATTTCAGGGCCAATGGCAATAACCGATAATTGTTTTGGTCATTGTTTGTTGTGGTTTGTACTAATATGATAACAGATACCATTATACTTGCAAAGATGTGAAGAGGGTAATAAAGGCAAATATTTTGGATTGATCAGTTTATTTTTACAATACAGTTTTATGTAAATCAATATTAGTTTACACACAAAAAATGTCATTTTCAATGACATTCTTCTTTATTTTTCTTTCTTAAGAAACAGACAGGCCATGCATGTAATTTAAAGTCATATATCTGCCAGTGACATGTTTATACTTCCAGTGTTCAAAGTCACAGAATAACTGGACATAATTATATTGGCAACAGATAGAACATCCATCCCTATTAATTTCACTAGTTACTACACTAGTTAATTTTAGTCTGTAGGACTACAGAATTTGTTTGTTGCATTTATTTTATCGACAGCAAAGACAAAGTCAAACAACAAAAATCTGTATTGGTGGACCTTGCAACAAGTACAGTATGAAATTGGTCTCTGTGGTCCGTTGGGCTGCAACTAATGATTATTTTCTTTATCAATGAATCGTTAACTTTATAAATTATTATACTATAAGGACATGTGCCCACTGCAGGGTTAAAGGTGTCGTCTTCCAAGAGCTAATTTGGTTTTAAAAACTGTTTAAAAAAACCCAAAGGGATTCAGTTAATATTTAATAATCAGACAAAACTTGCAAATCACAAACTCACACTGAGGATACTGAAAACTACAAATGTTTGGCATTTATATTACTGATACATTACTCAAAATGACAAATCAGTGATAAAAATATTGTTGATTAATTCAACCGATCAACTGATCAATTAATTGTTTCAGCACTAGTCGCTTAATGTGTATCTTTTGGAAGTTTATTCAAGTTGAAAAGTTCAGACATTCTGTCCTGGAAAACTTACTAAATCTGAAAAGTACAGGCAGACTCTTCTCTTTTCTTTCTTGCTTAACACTAAAATATAGCTCACCTTTGCAGTCTGCTCTATAGACATCTAACGAGTTCTTATTTTTGAGCAAAGAACACAAGAAGCCTGGATAAAAGGATCACATTGTCCCCCCCCAAACCCGCCTTTTCTTTGTGACCTTTGCCTCTCCAATTAACACCCTCCACTCAGAGCATCGGACGCACCTCTTTTGTGGCTGTGTCATGCCAGAAATGTGTTGGACAGACCTTTTGTTTGAGTTGTTACTCATGTCCCTGCCTTTTTGTTCCCTAATAGCCCATCATCTGTGCACTGTCCCTCTGACCTCGCGCCTCTGACACATTGCTCTAAATGCTCTAAAATAAAAGGCCACGACTCTGGAAAACTGGAAGTGTACAAGAAATTCTATCAGTATGCTGTGAATACTAAATGCATGGTTGTGTTGAATTTAACTGATTAATCTGGAAAAACATAGTTTAATTTTAGTAATTTAACAAATTATACCAGTAATTCTCTACCTTTTAACCTTATGACCTATAAAAGCACTACTTGCGATCCCTCCTTACATGTTACCAGTGTTATAGTACTTGAGTCCTGGACTTTGACTCGAGTCCGACTCGAGTCTCTGTTCTCTGGACTCGTGACTTGATTTGGACTCGCAGACGGATGACTCGAGGATATATAAAATCGGACTTGAGCATTCATGAAAAAGGACTCAGACGTTGGATGAAGTTTCTGACTAAATAGGTTATAGAAATTTGATATAAGATGTTACACTTTTCCTGTTTCGGGCTCCAAGACCGGCCGGGAAGCAGCCGGGGAGACGTTCCATCCAGGGCTGATGCTCTTTTGGGGGTAACACCCTTTACTTCACCGACAGTATTAACAAAAGATGAAGCCACCATGTCTTGAGAAGCTTCTTGTTTATTGTTAACTGTTAACTCACTTTACCTCGTCTTTGGGATCTCTTTTTTCTCTCGCTTTTTCCTCACAGCCACACATATGCTTCTCAGTCGGACACCGCTACCGCTCGCTCTCCTTGCTTGACAACACACTCACTGACGTCACTCACTTAACGCTGCATTCTTGCTCTTACTTTCACTACTCTCGTGAACAAGGGAATTGATATTGATATATGCAACTGTAGTGCATGATTCGCGGGCTCCCTACTACATGTTAACATTTGGAAAATGCAGAGAAATGCGCCCCGGATTGTGAAGTTTGCCTACACTGATTTTACATCCAATGCTGGAAAGAGCACCGCTAAATGTTGTTTAGAAAAAAGTCAGTAAATAAACTCCCTTTGCAATCGTGACAGTGTTGTCATTTCTGTTTAATGTAGACCCTCCTTTATTAACTCTTTAAAGGTGCCAGAGTGGAGAAATGTAGGCAGTCTTGGAATTCAACACAGACTCAACCTTGATGACTCGACTTGGACTCGAATACTGGGGACTCGAGACTCGACTTGGACTGGAACTCAGGTACTAGTGACTCGACTCAGACTCTTCTTTGGTGACTCGGACTTGGACTCGAACACTGGGGACTTGAGACTCGACTCGGACTCGACAGTTGGTGACTCGACTACAACACTGCATGTTGTATACTGTATGTCAATGAGTTATGAGTAGTTCCACTAAAGTGAAAGTTCCTCTCGGATTCTTTCACTTGAATAATGTTTGGAGGCCAGAGGAGGTGAAATTGTTTAGTTTTTTTCAAAAGAAACAAACTAAGATGAGAGGCATGTATGAATAATACTTAATTTTGTGTGACAGAGTTTGTCTTGTAACCCCTTGGAAAAGAAAGTTAGTCTACAACAATGTTAATAATTGATTCATCGATTGCCATTAATTAATTAATCAAGCAAGAATGCCAAACATTCCGTGGTTTCAGCTTCCCAAATCTGTTTTATATCACTGTAAACTGAATATCTATTTATGTTTTGGATTGTTGTTAAGAAAAAGTTTGATTCTTCACCATTGGCATTTACATGGTGTTTTGAAACTGCTTTTGGTTTTCCTGTGAAGCCCACTGCAAACTGCTCTCCATAATGCACCTGAGCTCAAGCTGTACAGTGACTCTCTAATGTGAAACTGGTGGCCAAAATTGAACAGTCTCTTACTCCCCAAGCTTCCATGAACTAGTTGGGTGAGTTCAAATCAATACAGGCCCAGGGGCTCCCAGTTCACACAATGAAACCGTATCAGGTAGACACAGAGAGAAATGCAGTCGATAATATCACATTATGGTTTCTGTGTGAATGAAGGTGTGTGAGACTGTGGTAGACAGTGCAAAGTGAAATCATAATAGAGTTTCTGAGGGCCAGACAGAGTGTGTTATTACAGACTGTGGATGTGGAAAGGTATATGGCTGGCTGTTACAGGTGTGTGTTTGAAGTGGGAGGCTGAAGTTTGTGTGTGTGTGTGTGTGTGTGTGTGTGTGTGTGTGTGTGTGTGTGTGTCTGTGTGAGTGACCCCACCCTGTGCAGAGTCTGTCAATCATCAATCAAACCATGTTGGTTATTACTGACCACTAATAACAATCTCTTGCCGAAGCCCACCACACTTCAATCAAACTCTCCCCAATCACTCCTGGTCAAATCATACTCTTCTCCTGATTGTTACTGTTACTACAAGTGGCATATAATAATTGAGATCCACTTTTTACAAGAGGCAGAGATTTGTTTGGTTATCTATTCAGTGTGCTTCGGCTGAAGGTATACCAAGACCTGGCCATTACAATCTTAAAATGATCAATGGTAAAAGCTGTAATTAGGAGCCTTTTGAGACTGGACATGCTGTATCTTTCTGAAAACTAACTGTTGTTATCAGAGCAGGTGTTGCATGATGGACTTTACCAGTGGTTCCCAAACTGGGGGGCCCGGAGTTATAACAGGAGGGCATGTTTCTGCTGCAAAACATTGTGAAAGGACGACCAGGTAAGCGTAAAGCAGACGATGAAGCTACACTGAATGCCACAACTACTAAAACAAAGACAAGAAAATATGTAGTGATAGCCATGTTTCCATCTAAGGAGCCTGATTTGACTGCCAATTAGAGTTTAGATTCTCTGCCTGAGCCCGAACCGGACCGGACCGGACCCACGGGGCGGGCTGATATTTTACGCCGCTATGATCGGGCCGGGCCCTTGATCAAGCATTTGTGTTTTTTTAATCATTACTTTATTAGCCTTATTCGGTGGAGCAAGCTATGCCTCTCCAGCTTCTCCCGTAGCTCTGGGTAGATGTCCTGCACTGACTTGAGTGTGAGGTAAACTGTGCTACATCGTGTCTCCCCCATCTGCAGCACTGTTGTCGGCCAGTGCGTCAGCATGCAGACCGTGGCGAAGGACAGTATTAATTAGGTGATCGAGACAAGAAAGTCTCCTATATGGTTCCAGGGTTTTGATTATGTTGCTGCCTTGAGCTGTTACCCACACTATTCGGCTGAGGGGGCTAGGGTCGAGGTTTTTTTTAACGTTTCTTCATTCTGATCCATTTGCGATCCATTCCATTCTGAATAAACAAACAGCGCAATTTACATGCTTCATCCTTGTTGCATTACTGGTATTTATTAAGATAATTCTAAACAGATTTCTGTAGTTCAAACAACTCGGAATTGTAGTTGAGAACGTCAGTTATAACGGCCCACATATTAAAAAATTGTCAGGTTTAAATCGGGCTCGGGCTCATAATTACAGTTAATGTGTCGGGCCGGGCTCGGACACAACGTGCACGGGCTCGGGTATGGTCGGTCTTGATTTTTTGGGCGCGATCTAAGCTCTTCTGCCAATCTCCCAGTAGAATTATCACTGTGCTATCCCATTGACTATCCCCCACAGCTGATTGCGGCCCATCGTGTGTTCTGTCTGTCCATCTGTCTCTGCTTCGTTTCAATACTGGAGGGGGTGAAAATAGTAACACTTTGATTCATATTTATATATTATGTGCTTTTAGCATCTCATTTTTCAAATATAAAAGCACATCGTCATTTATGCTAATGTAGAACAAAAGAAGCACAGATTGTCTTCTTACCAGCAAAATAATTGTCAAGCTGTTCTTACTAGTTCTCAATCAAACATTTTATTGATTTGTCTCATGATTCACTTTAGGGAATGCTTTCCGTAATTTGAGGAGGACTTTACACTAAAACACAGCTGTTAGCCTGCAGCTGTAACCTGCGACTTCAGTTACAACTGCTCGAGTAACTTAATGTTATTAAGCCTCATTAGGAAGAATTAATTATATAGTTTGAGGACATGACTTAGTAAGCCAAGGGCATTAGTTATTAATTCAATGGAACAAATTACTAATTAGTACACACAGATTATTAATTTGGCGATACAAATGACTAGTTTGTGTGCACAAATGATGAAAAACCCTAACCCTGATCCTTGCCTGGCTTTGCTGAACAAAAACTATGTGTTGACAAATCTCAACTCAAGGTCTACTTACTCACTCGTTCGGGAGCTTTAAACCTCATCTTACAGTCTTCATCAGCAGATGAAGTTTTCTCAGTTCTCATGGGTCTGTATATTTTAACATTGGCTGTGCTCTAGAAAGGCGTACCGTTATTAAACAGAGCCTGTTTATCCCACAGATTGCACACAGATACACACATGCTCAGGGAGGTTTACACATGTACATAGCCACAAACGTATGAACAAAATGTGCGCACACATCCAGTGTCTTTTTCTCTCTGTCACTCTGTTTCGCTGTCTCCTCTCACATCACATCTCAGTTGACAGTCCCACAGGTATATGTGTATATCAGATGCCTTCCCTCGGGCACCATAATGCCTTGATTCCAGCACAGCCTCTGATTTGATATCGGACATAATCCAGACAGCGCCTGCCACCCTCACCACCTCATCAGCCCTGTCACTCAATGTTATCCCCAAACACACACACACACACACACACACGCACATACACAATCTGTTTTCTCCGGTCTGAGGTCAACCCTCCCTCAATCCTATAGAAGACCTTTTCTCCGGTTGTGCCTGCCTTCTCAAGCATGAGTGGAGAGACTTAATAACAAGAGATGCTTGCCGTGACCCCTCGGTCACCCTTTCTTTTCCAAGAAGAGAATGAAAAAAAGATCTTCTATCTCACCCTGTAACCATCTTCATCGCACATTCCTGCGTCCTTCCCCCAAGTGTGTTGTCTACGTGTTCGACCCCGTTCCCTTGAGACTCTCATGAGGCCCCCATTGGCCCTGCCCACCCCCCATCGCAGTGCAGGCATTAAAGAGATTGGTGGGGTTGAGCTATTGAGGTGAATTAGACATGGTCAATGTAGCCTTGGGTGGACCAAACCCCCTGAGGGAAGAGTGGGAGAGGTTGAATAGGATGGGAATATGGTGGCAATATGCATCCGTGGAGTGGTTGTCTGCATTTATCACGATGTTGTAAGGTTGGTTTGATTTGTTAGTTTGATTAAACAGAGACACACACACACACACACACACACACACACACACACACACACACACACACACACTTTACTGTGCATGTTCTTTTCATGAACTGCTCCAACTGAGCATAAACGACAATGAGATGAAATGACAAGTGTAAAATGAGCTCTGGTACATTTTTTTCTGTTTTTAAAACCGGCTTGATTTATACAGAATTGGGGGCAGTGATCTTGTGTTTAGTGATCTTGTCTTTAGTTCCTTCAGGAAACAGGTGTTATTCCCTTCTGTTGTAATTAATTTTGTGTGTGCAAGAGAATTTCTGTGAGATTTTGGATTGTATTGGTATTTATGTGCCATACAAGCTAATGATGAGCGTTGGAAGGATTGCAGCAGGCTGTGTAGGACACATTTTTCATGCATAAAGCTCTGGAGCGGCTTAACTTGAAATCCTGCTAAAAGATGTTTAACAGTGATGTCTAATCACATCTAACGATTCACAGGAAAAGGGAAAATATTCTTCCTATGGGAGCTTCACTGTAGAAATTACCAATTAAATTTCTTATCTACTATCTGTGATGACAGGTTCTTCTAAAAGCAACATACATTGATGTTTTTCACCTGTTGCCACATAGACTTCCTTCCTTGTCCTGCTCCAAAGTAGCATGAAATAGGCAGTTCTTTTATACAAGCGGCAACTGCTTCCCAATGGGCCAGACCCAATTTAATCAGTGTCGTAATAGATTCTGATGAGATCATGCTCAGGGAGTTAGCATTGAGTTGTAATTATAGGTACTCCCCTTTCAGGCTAGGTTGAAATGAAAAAGCAAACGGCCAGCAAAGGTGTAGTGGACTCTGGAAAATGTTGGTCCGTAACTGTCTCCAGAGTGATGGAAGAAAGAAATGAGGTAGCAAAGTAAAAACGGAATAAGGAGTGATAAAAGGAGGAGGGGGATATAAAAAGGGATAGATGAGAGGATTTTACAACTGGTACAAGGAGGATTGACACACCTGCCGAGAGGCCCTGCCTCCTGAGGAATGTGATGTGCTCTGACAATCGCAGGCCCCCTGCCTGGCCTCTTACCCTGCATCCTTTTTTCAGCTGAAGGCAAAGAGTAACATTGGGAGCAAAGGCTGTCAGGATGAAACATCTTCTGACACCACAGTTTCAGATAAATGCACAAGGAGTAGGATAAAGGATTTTTTTATTCCGCCTGTTTCTTCATCAGCCCAGATCACCCACTGTCTACTGCAGTCAAACCCTCATTTAGCTTTCCATTCTTGACTCCCCAAGCAACAGCTTTCTTCGCCACCTTAGAAACGACAGGTGAGTCGCTTGACTTACTGTAGCTGAATACACATTGCATATATATATATATATATATATATATATATATATATATATATGTGTGTGTGTATATATATATATATATATATATATATATATATATATATATATGTGATGTGTTGCATCAGTGGGCAGTCCGCCATCCAGCTCCCCCTGGGAGACTGTTGAAGTCTGTGCCGAAATACACTCAACCTGGTTCCCGCTGCTTGACTACCAACTTGCCGCACTGTTGCCATAGATACACGTTGGCATTGAAAGGGACTGCTCAGGAAAAGGTTGAGATGTACTGGCTGCAGTCTGGATAAAGAGTGGAAATTATTTTTTTTTAAAGGAGAGCTTACCTTGTTTATCTAGGTTGAGCCTTCCCAAATTATCTCAGCACCAAGGCACTGTAGTCTTTTTTTTTATTTTAATTGTAAGCCACTAGGAGAAAAACACTGACTTGTTGTATTGCTTTAGGTTGTTTACAACAAGCAGCACCATGCTGAAGCATCCTGGTGAGATATTAATGCATTACACCTTGACAGGAAATACACTGCCTCTAGCTTTTAAACATTTAGGTCAAATTGTGTGTCTACTCTAAGGTACTGAGTACACAGCCTGAGGTGACAGAGTACATGTACTCAAATATTGTACTTCATTACAGGTTTAATTATCCCATGTGTTTGACATACAAAATGTGTCCGACAGCTTTAGTTAGTAGTTATATTGCAGCCTTTTTGCAACTGTTGAAAAAGCATGCAATTATACAAAGTATATGTCTAAACTCGACTGAGAATGATGTTTTTATGTAAAAAGCCAAAAATATAGGCTTAGCCTAGTTAAGCCTTAAAGTCCCACTAAAATCACAATTTAGTCGTCCATTCAGTCAGAAAAAATGTCAACCTGTATTACTTATACAATTAGAAGGAAAATGTCTATATGGAAGTATCAGAAATGCTCCTTTTCATCATTATCTGCTGGAGGGGTGTGTCAGTGTCTCATTAGCCCACCAGGTAACAAACACATTTGTGCTGTAGCCTACATATGTCACAGGCAGACAGCGTGTTGTTAGCAGTAGTATTGAAGATTACGGACAACAGCAGCATTTAAATGGACCGAAGTGACATGTGCAGGTAGGCTTCGTTTAAATGCTGTGCTGCAGCTAATTAGCTATCCAGCCTGCAAACTGACATCAGCAATGCACTTTTCCCCAGTGAATGTTTGTTTGGTGGCTCGTTCAACAAGCTGGTGCAAGATATGAAGTGTGTTCATGTTTCACTCTTAAATAAGAAGGAGACTTTAGCAGGAAAGCTAATGTGGGTGTCTCTTGTGTTGTGTTGCAGCATGCTGTCTGCATGATAGAACATTGCCTACTATGCTAATGTGGTTAAAAATGGAGGGATTTGATTGGCTATATGGAAACAAGGTATACGTGCAGTTTAGTGTCCCAAATCCCTATGGAAGATTCTACGTGCAGTTTAGTGTCCCAAATTCCCCCATACAATGTCCTTAATTATGAACCTGCTAAACCACCTGTGCTGTTTAATAGGTGTTTTATAGTAATTAATGTGCGCGTGACAAGTTTGCTGCTCAAAAAGTCATTTATTAAGTCATTTTGTTGCAAATGTGCATTATTTACAAGCAAAAAAATGGCAGGGCGACCCCGTTCTTCGGAAACGATTGTGGCAAATGAGGCCAAATGTTTTCCCGGCACTAATATACACACAATACTACAATTTACAGTGTAGCCTAAAGAAATCATGATAGGCCTACTTGCCTAACCCCCATCCCTCAAAACTCGTTTTATAAACACTACAGCGCTTTTCCGGGCGCACCCCGACCCAGTCACGAACGGCTCTGCTGACCTGGACCCGAGGGCCTGGGCTACTCCAGACCAACCGAAGCACTTAGGCACATGGGTATCGCTACGTCTGGGAGCGATTCTGACTTAGAAGCGTTCAGTCATAATCCCGCAGATGGTAGCTTTATGGTAGCTTTGAGACACTCAGATTTTGGAAAATAATAAACTAACCTGTCTCAAATAAGACCCTCATCATTTGGGACACTCAGTTTTTGGAAAATAATTTGGGACACTAAACTGCACGTATACCTGGAAGCAAATAATTAGTTGGAGAACTAAGGGTATTCTTGCAATTTATTGCAAAGATGTGGGCACCATCATGCAACCAAAAAATATAAAATATAAAGAGCTCCCTTCTAATTTCTGATTTTATCTCAAAGGAGAACACTGTGACAGAGCTGATATGTATGCTGCAGCCCAGCACACACACAAAAAAACAATTTCAGTTGTATTTTAAAACCAGTGAAGAAAAACACATATTATCAACGATAGGTTAGTGTTTGAAACTACATTCTTTTATTTCAGCTCAAATTTGGAGACTGCACTAAATATAAAATAATAAGGCATACACTGCTCCAACAGCAGGTTGTAACACACACAGAGGTTCACAAAAACCCCCAAGCCCCTCATCACACACCCGTCTGTGCATGTCAGAGCCACCAGTGCAGAGACTGGACATTTTTCACAATGAATACTTTCAATACTAAGTATGTTTTTCAGCTAATACTACTGGTTGCAGGACTTTTGCTTGGAGTAGTTTTGCATTGTGGTATTTAAAAGGATAGTAACATATTTCCTTTGCAAACACCATTTTTACAGCTTTAAGACACTAAGTCTTTCTCCTCACTGATCAAAGGTTATTGACACAGAGATGTGCCTGAACATCAGTTAGTCCAATCCGTGTGTGTGTGTGTGTGTGTGTGTGTTTTGTGTGTGTGTGTTTTGTGTGTGTGTGTGTGTGTGTGTGTGTGTGTGCGTGTGTGTGTGTGTGTGCTCTCTATCAGGCCAATTTAGAGTGGCCTTTTGAAGACCTATGCTTAGTATAAGCACACACACTCAGGAGTGGATGTTGGCACACAGTGTGTGTCAGTTCTGCCCACTCCACTCGCTGTGGGCACACCCAATATGGAGTGTGTGACCAGCTGTCCATGGCTGGATTTTGCCCGTTTTCAGAGCTGTGACTGTGTGTGCGCACGCATATCTTGGTTTGCTTGAATGAATGACATGCCTTTTCTACAGAATTCTTTGACATCTGCACACTAACCTTATCCTGCTGCTGACAGTACGGTTCCCTCTGTGTTTGTCCACGCCAAGATAACTCATCCACCGAAGTCTGAACGTACAGCAGAGTCCCGGTCATCTGTCACGATCTCATGCCCTGCCTGCTGCTCTCAGTCCAGCTTTTAGACTAATGAGAGGATTTGTAGAGTCAGTCTTTGATTTTCAGGACTCAGTGATTTAATGTGAATTAAGCACCTGCCAACTCCACTCCTGCCGATGATAGAAATAAAAAAATGGAGGCGTCCTAGTTGGGAAAATTCATACCTTGTAAGCATAATGTTCTCTGTTTGATTTCACCCAGGAACCGCAATCGTATGTCATCTTGCACTGTCTCTCACCTCATGTTTCATGTCAATCTTTACTGTCAGGTATATAAAATGTCAGAAAAAAGCATTTAAAGTCTGCTGAAGGAAGGATTGTCTATACCATTTATACCCAGGGGGCTGCTCTCTCTGATATCTCTTGTTACTGCTTTTTGGCAAAACTGTATTTTTTGCATCACTGTGATAATGTGCCTTACTTTTTAAAGAATAAATGCACTGATTTAGCAAAAGTACCCAAACAGAATGTGATTAATAAGGAAACTAAGAGTTTAGAAATATAACCAGGCACCAGTCTCTGCACTGCCTCAAAACTCATTAGTAAAGTGTTCAAATTCATCATGAAACAGACAGCCAATCCGGAGATGCTTAAATATGGAACAAATCGTCCCTTTATTTTTTTGTTTTGATTAAAGTAATGCTGCAACATTTTAAACAGTAGAAGTTTCTCTGCTACACTTTGGTTCAGTGCTATTTAAATAGAAGAAAAAAAAGACTGAAGAGCCTTTTGGCAAGTCACTTAAAATTAATACAAGAGTCAAAATGAAAATTATTATTTTTTTTACATTCACAGTGCAAATTCAAGCACTTGGCTCAGAATTTATTTGTAAGATATTGTTAGATGCCTGTTTAATGAAACTTATACATATTGTCGGTAACAATTGCTCCTGTCATTTCTATGGCGTGAGAGAGACATAAGAAAGGGGCACCAAAGGAAAGGAGGATAAATTCAAGGTTGGTTCATGCAGATAAATTGTCAGTAAGGAGAATAATTATGAAACAAAATCAGATGAAAAAGGCTGTGTTCAGAATTTTAACAGAATGGAATGTAACAGATTCACAAAATGCCCTTAACTTTATCATCTGTTTCATTCCAAGTTGCTTGAATAGAAATGACACATGCTTCCAAATTAAATGACAGAATTCCTTCAAAAAGCATAGGTGTTTTTATTATTTGAAAACCACAGTGTTAAATGCTGGACTCATGTCAAGCAGCACTACAAGCCACACAGATCACTCCCTGCCATCTGCATTTAAGTGTAGTTTCAGTTCAGCTGATGGAAACCACACTGAGATCATGTCCACTACCTTTTTTCCCCCTTTGACCCTCTATAAATCAGTAATTAGTTTCGCTTCATAGTGTATACAGAGAAAACCGAGCTTGACTTTTGAGTCACATGTGAGATCACACTGTAATGTGATCTTGCCAAGGTTTTGGTAACATAACCCAAATGCAGAGAAGCAGCAAATGGCAGAGCTAAAAGGTAAATTGGGCTGGTTCACAGTTTGCAAACAGAAGACAAGATCAGTCATCAGCTCCCAGGTAAAGGTAACTGGGAAGGATCGAACATTAAGAAAGCAACAATTAAGTCTCCGTGGAGAATCGGAGACCTCACATATTTTTCAAAGAATCAAATAACTAAATGTACCTGAACAGAACAGTGTAGCGGAAGTCTTCCAGGTGTCAGATTTAGAACCACTGGGTCTAAAAAACAGGACACGCATGAAAACTAGGAAAGGGTAGAGTCAGAGGCATGACACCATACAGACGTCACAATGGTATCGTCCATCTTTGAGAGTCTCGACTTGAGATGGTACATACCAGCATGCTTGCTCTGTAAACAACAAACAGATCAAAACAAATCAGACATCTGCCTGCAGGAGTGGAGTGTGTGGCCTGTAGAGGAGAGTTACGTTTTTTTCCCCCCTCTATTTTTCAGTCTGAATGGCAAAACAACATTTTTTTTCTTGTAAAGTATGTGCATGGTCGAAACATTTTTGACACAGAAACAATATTTTCAAATGTATCCGTTATTGTGGAAATGTCCATTTGTGATGCCTTTTTAAAAAGGCCTTAAAATGGCCCTATGTTGATTGGTAAGATCAGAATGATCCATACCAGGCTTTTGAGTAAGGGTCAAACACAAGTGCTCTTCAAATATTCAAGGAAACAACGAGAAGCTTATGTGTGATAGAGACCTGAAACTGATGGATGTGTCACTAAAAACCTTTTTTAAGTGCTATTTTCAGTCTGAATGGGGTCTAACAGTGATCTCTAAAACTTGAGACAAATCCAGCCTGAATGAGTCAAGTCCAGTGCAGAGTGTATTGAATACTTCCACCTGTTTCATCAACAGTATGTTTGTTGGCAGTAGCTAGGGGCCTGTTGACTCCACTGTTTTGTAATGACAAACATGGGCACTCTGTGCATTTGCCTAATTAGTTACCAGCTGTAGTGAAAGGGATAATTGATTGCAGGGCAAGATGGTTGATTTGCAATTCAACCGAGCTAATAATTTGTTATTGATTGAAGCATTAGTGAGGAAAATACTACAGAGAGATGTAACCCAGCCAAAGTGCTGCAGAAAGTTGATGCTCTCAGTTTTTAATTTACTTAAATGTTATTACACCTCACTAAGCTAACATCGTAAGGAGCGCAGGGCGGGCGATGATGAACTGCTGGTTTCAGCTCAGCACTGTAGACTCATATGTTATGACTGGATGAGATTAAATTTACTCAGGAAGCATGAGAGTGTCTGTATGTGTGTTTTGTGTAGGAACATTTGTGTGTCTGCCGACTGGCTCCGCTTAAATAATACTTGAATATGGAGGTCAGAGGATGACTGCATATTATTCATGTCTTGATATGCATCACACAAGTGCAGTAAAAATGTCTTTTGAGTGTACAGTAAGTTAATAGTTGTGCAACAATTCTTTCCCATCACATCTCTAAGAGCCACACATTTTTAAGTGAGTTCATTTCTGCTTCATGGACTTGTGGAAGCTTCTGCCTCATTGAACAGTCCACTACTGCATTCAGTTATCTAATTTTAATCAGCCATTAAATTAACTCCCTCAGTTTAATTGCACATTTGAAATAATTATCTCGAGTTCAGAGGTTAGTTTTTTCTTTGTGATGGCTCACTGCTGAAGTGTAAGAGTGTTCTCGTCCTTCACACCTTCCTCTCCCTTTTTTTTCTTTTTCTTTATTTTAGTTTACTCAGCTTTATATCTCGTCTTTCCAGCCACCCTCTAGTTACCTAACATCTATGCTTTCATCCCACGGATATGTCCTTTCTACCAACATTTTTTTACCTTTTTTGCATTATTTTTTACATCTTTTCTGTTCCTCTATGTTGGATTCCGAGCCGGAAGCCCACAGGAATTGAAAGTTGGAGAGAAGAAATGATTTTTAAGTGACTCAGAGAGAGCTTCTTTTCTTTGAAGCCAGGTGTAAAAATGTTACATTGAGGTGCTAAAGTCGTCTCTTCTCTTCTTCAGCTATATCTCAGAGGCCCACCTTGGCAGTTAGAGGAGAGGTCATCACCATGACAGCGTCCTCGCAGGACTCCACCTCCTCGTCTATGGCCGGCCTCTTCCTCCTCCTCCTCCTCCTCCCAACTGTCCTCCCGCAGAACTCTGCTGACCCGATGACTCCGTCGTTGTTTGACCCGCTGACCCAACCAAAGTGCACGAAGAAAGAACATCCAAAGGTTTCCATCCAAGGTCAGACATCACCTATAACCACTTGTTTTATATAAACATCTGATAATGCTATACTTAGTATGTTTACATGGACACAAGAAAACTGTTAACTGGGAGAATGCAGCTTATGGTTACTTTAAAACCTGCATTTACATACAACTTGCCAGTAATCAGATTTCCCTCTTATCTTCTATACTGTTGAATAATAGCTTTAGATTTATTACCGTGCACAGTTCTTAACACATAACACAGAATTTATTCAGACTGTGAGGAGCTGCTATTCTTTATTTTAGTTTCAGTTCTAGTCAGACTTTGGATTTAATTATTTGGATATAGGGACCCACTGCTCTGAGTAATGATGTTGACTTTTATCCCATACTGCTGCAATTGCAGTCCTTTGTCTGCCATGTACATGTGCTGTAAAAAGCCTGTTAGAAATCTGTGTACACATGGCGGAGAAATGAGGCTTCTCCAGTCGAGTTAACCAGGTTTCCTTAATACCTAACACCAATTACAGTAACTGGATTTCTAATCTGGAAATTTTAACCCGGTTAAGCATGGAAGTATTATATATAATTCTGTGTTTTTATTTACAACTTGGGTCTTATTTTCTGTGGGGCTCCCCCCCCTCTAAAATCATCACTGAAAAAAAGTAATGTCTTTAGAAGAGAAGAAATGGGCAAACAGTAAAATTAATACCCAAACTTTCTGTTTTAAACATTATTCACAGTTTATAGACAGACTTCCTGCTTCAACTTTGACCTACCCTACTTACTGTAGTTGTGCACAAACAGTTTTCTTAAAGTGCAATGAGCAGTGTTTCCCACACATAGACTAATGTGTGGCGATGCGCCTCACTATTAACACCGGCCGCCGCACATTGCATTTCGTTATTAATATATATTTTTTTAAACGCTATTTAAAACACGTTCTTCTGCATTTCCTTTCCCTGCTCTCCTCCGTCTCTGTCACTTGTGTCTCGCTCACATACACACACACACACACACACACACACACAGCTCCCCCCACCGTGCGTGTTTTTAGCCCCCAACGTGGCCTTCCAGGCAGCGCGGCAATGGTTATGTCAAAGAAGTTATGTTAGTGTTAAGGTGAGGGTTAGCTGCCTGTAAGGCGACATTAGAGGCTTAAAACACCATCGAGCCCACCGTGCACACAGCGTCTGTCTCCATAAAGGAGAGAAGACGGCTGGCGAAATTCACAAGTTCACTAAAGGTTGGTATCTATCTCATGAACACCTTTACACAATCACACATTCACAATCACCGACCCGACTCTTAGCAAACAAGCGATTGCGCCTGCTTTATTAATCAAATAAACGTATAATAAATAATGTTATGTCATTTTTTACTTTTGTACTTTGGTGAGTACATTGTTATCATATGAAAATAAGAACCAAGTTTAAATAAGCCAGAATTCTTTAATGTTGTGATGCCCTTATGACCTCACATCAAGGAAAAAATGGTTTGTATCTGAAACTTTTCAACAGTCAAAAAGATAATCAATAGTAAATGTTGGATTTGGTGACCAGGGTTCTTTCTAGAGCCAATCAACCAACGCTGAACAATCAATAGGGAGGAAGACATTCTTCTTTAACCGTACCTTGAGTGAAAGATAATATAATGAAGCCAGAAGGGGCTCAGCTTCTCCTCTGGTCACGTTCCACATTTACATCTAAACCCAGAAGCAGAAACATTTTCTGAGGGTTGCCACAATGTTCTCTGGAAGTTAAAATCTAGGTGATCAGTAACTGATGTGGAAGCAGAAGTTATGGAGTTAATTTAAAAAATAAGCCACAGAATACATTCAACATTGCAGAGTGACATACAACTGTAAGGATAAGTGAGAATGGGATCTATCTTAAACCTTGATTGCTGTTGTGGTTAAAAATCTCTCTCATCACCTCTTCAGAGGCAAAAGTGATGTGTGTATGTTTGTGGTTTGAATGGGTTTTAATGCAGCAAATCATTGCTATCATGTATCTTAAAGGGGACAGTTATTTGTCTATACATGCCTTAGAGATTTTAAAACCGTTGGATGTGACGCTGTGTACCAGAACGCGTGTTTTCTGTGTGTCAATCAATAACTTTATTTGTCCCCAGTGAGGCAAATGGTTATGTACAGAAACATATACATGCCACTTTTCACAGGAACAAAATAAACTGTTTTCATAAACCCCTGCCAGTTGCAATAAAACCTCATAGTTTGGCATTCGGCATGCAGCTAAAAAGAACAACAGAAAGCAAGAGGGGACAAGCTAGAATTGATTGTGTAGAATAACAACGCTCACTATCTAGCCCGTTCATCTGTACAGTGGGCCAAGAAACAAGGTCTTCTTCACGGCGTGAAATGGAACAGAACAGTTTGGGGCACCGAATCACAGATAGATATGGCAGAATGAAAGGTAAATACGCACTAGATTGCTGTGTTTATTTTTGAATAGGGCTGTTTGTGTTCCCTCTGCCAAGAGTGGTGACTAAGATTGGAGCACCACAAAATAGCTGGTGGGGATCGAGGACATAAACACAAAAATTGAAAAGGTGGCCAGAAGGGTTTCTTGTGATTAGAAATATTGCAGACATTTCCACTTCCTTCCATTTTTTTACTATAGTTTGTTCCCTTCCAAGCCTCCCTCTGTGCTCTATGGTCAACTCAGCCATGTTGTAGGTCTGAACTCTGGCTAATGAATCTGAAAGAGGTCCTTTTGCTGGACCTTCTGTAGAATAGCAGTTTTCAGCTTAAAAACTGAAACCTCCTTTGTATTGGGTTTTCTATCCATAGAACTAGTGAATGTTATTGGCTATTATCATTCCCCACAAAACCGAGTTGAGGTCACATATATGCTGAGTATTTGCCTCTGTCCTGCTTCACCCACCAGGCCTCCAGATGTCCAGATTAGCCCGAGCTCCACCGGTGCTTTACTTCAAAGGCGTGCCACTTGAGAATGGCCCTCATGGCAGGGAGCTGCAGGCCTGTCTAAGCAGGCAGAGCAGGGCATTATGTGGAGGCAGCCGTATAGAAAAGGCCTGCACAATGAAAGTGTCAGTGAGAACCTGAGATTAGCCTCTGTGATTGATGAGCGTTTTATAGCAGCTTGTTGAAGCACCACCTCAATCACCTAAAGGAGAGCAGGGAGCCAGCTGAGAGGATTTTTACAATGGGCATGCAGTGTGTATACCAAAGTATACGAGTGTATGGTCCCATAATGACAAGTAATTGTTTTTGTTTGTGTTTGTGTGTTTGACTGCCTATCTAAGTGGTGTTTTTGTTTCGGCAGTTAGTGTCTCTGTGTGTGTGATGCAGGGATATTTAATCCTGGGTGAAGAGATCAGTTAGTGTCTCTCTGGCCCCTGAGTTGGTACCTCCACTGGAGCATGCTATCAGCATAAAGCCCGGCTCCATCCTGTGGCTTTAAGCATTTCCGCTTTTGGCTCTATGGACACCCACCTGAATTTGTCATGTGTTGGGACAAATTCATTGATCGCTAGTACACCAGCTGTTTTAGGTCCGTGGACAGACGATTAATCCTGAATCTCTCCAAGGTCTGTGTTGAAAATACTTTCTTGAAGTAAAACTTTATTACATCTTAGTTTTTATTTTCGGATTGTACTATCAATCAGTCTTTAAACTGTAAACCATGATGGATGGATGTTTTCAACTGAAAGTTCACCTTCATTTATGTTTAAAAAAAACTTTATTAAATGTGTTAAAATGTCCATCACAAGTCTAATACTAAGACAAATCATTGTTTTGGAAAATCATCTTGCATAAAGAGTACGATTTTTCACCCACACTGTTACAAAACATTAGAGAAACACTGCCTCAAGATGTAACAGGATGTAAATACTGTAGTTGACAGCAGTCATCAGACGAAGACATCCACCATGTCAAGCACAAACCTCTCCAGCCGCTTTACTTTGACAGCATAGAATTTTACCAATCTGCTTGAAGACACCCCCCACACTGCACGCTGTACTAGGGGTGTAAGAAAAAATCGATACACTTGAGTATCGCGATATTTTATTTTGCAATACTGTATCGATTTTCAAAAAGGCAATATCCATTTTTTTTATTTTTTATTTTTTTTATTTTTATTTTTACGTTAAAAAATATTCATGTAAGACAGTGGTTCACGTTTATGTTGTGTTGAAACCCCCTACCACTAGATGGCTATGCTGAGACACACCACTAGTGTCCTTTCCTAACAGCGCCTAGCAGTGCCTGACTTTTTGCTAGAAGCTAACAATGTAGCTATGGCTGAACTTTGGCCTACTTTAGCATATAAAAATTTGCTCACTAAGAACCTGTGAACCACAATCCCAACCTGGCAGTTTGATTTTCTGTGTACTGAATTGTTTACCTAAAGTAAACTTCTTTGACTTTTATGAACATCATGTCTTTTTTTAAATATTAGTTTTTCTAAAATTATACTTTAAAACAATTCCAATATATCGCCTTATGCACAGTATTGAAATATAGTGCAATATATTGACTCGTGACCCATGTATCGTGATACGTATCGTATCACCAGATTCTTGCCAATACACAGCCCTACGCTGTACTGTATGTTTGTATGTCTGCTGTTCCAGAAGACGTGCCAGTGTTTTATGCCAACCACACCACAGATGCCATGCAGGAATACAGCATTGGAATCACGTAACCTCCACCCACAGGCACACAGTGTACGAGTTGCCAGCTCATGATGTAGATAGATGATACTGGCTCGCGGCATAAGACTGTGGGTCTGATAGGAGCGTGGCATGAGGGCAGCAAGTGGAACGTTCTGAATCTAGATATGGAGTCTGTTCGAGGAATTATGGAGTCGGCTGTGCATTATGTTATGAGGCCGAGAGAACTGGTTTTGGAGTGTGTGTAAAGGGGTCAGCCTGGTTTGTAAGAGAAATAGATAAACTCTGCTCCTTCATCACACCCAGTGCAGCAGTATCCATCAAGGCAACAAGATGTTTCATAAGGGAGTGTGTGTAGGAAAGTGATGGTTGATAATAAGACCTTTTGCTCGGGTTCCACTATCTCCTTCACAGAGAAGAGGAGGAGTTGTCTGATGGATTAGATTGCTTTCCAGCCTGGGTCATCTGCTCTGCTCAAATCACTCTGAAGAGAGACAAAGGAGAATAGAAACCGCTAGCGTTGTTGTTCATTTCCTGTTTAACTCCTTGAAAACTTCGTCGTTTCCATTTGCTTTTTATACCCTCTCTGGTGACCTGCCTGCCTGAACTATTCTCTCTACCCATCTTATCTCCACTCCTCTCATTCGTTCTCCTCTCCATGCTCCTCGTCTTATATTCTCTTTCTGCCTTCCTCCTTCCTTTTTCTCTTCATCTCTCCATCACCTTTTCTCTCTCAGCCTGCTCTTTTTATGCTCCTATAATAGGCAGAAAAATGTATCGCACAC
Organism: Sander lucioperca; assembly: GCF_008315115.2. Classification (NCBI taxonomy): domain Eukaryota; kingdom Metazoa; phylum Chordata; class Actinopteri; order Perciformes; family Percidae; genus Sander; species Sander lucioperca. Next base: position 37,839,616 of record NC_050180.1, on the reverse strand, counting down.
TGTGTTCGAATCCTTCTCTTCCATCTCTTTCATCGTTTGGGTAATAGTGCTGTCGTTTAGCCGTTGTGTCGCCATGTGAAGGGCTCTTGAGCAGCACAAGAGTGATGCCCCTGTAAGACATAAATGTTCACTTAAAAGAAAAAGTATTCTCCATGATTTTCTGATCCTATTTTTCATTTTTACATTCTGGTTTTACTTTGCCACCTTGTTTCCCTTCTCGTTCATGATACAATACAATGGGCTGATTGGAGTGGTGCTATCAGAGCTGTGGCGTGTTTCAGCCATCCATCAGGCATCTGAATGGAGCGAAGTTTAGCATGCTGCTGGGGCCAGCCTCTCACTCTCTGATGGTACGTTAGGATGTATGATGCTGGCCCGAGAGATAGCGAAGACGATCATAGAATAGAAAACATTTTCTATCTTTATTGCCACTTCAATGGAAAAGTAAGGCAGCAGGAAAATGGCTGTCTTTGTTTTTCTGTGTCCATGTTGTCTCCTTAGATAAGCCACTTTCAGACGTGTGCCTCACTGTGGAAATGCATTGGCAATTTTACATTCCCAGAGTGACTTTTTCACAAAAATCAAGGCCACAAATTTACTAGGTCAGACCTGGTAACATTTCTTTGAATTTTCCCTAAATGTAATGCCGTTATTTTAACCCTTTATTGTGCTCTTTTCCTTTCAAATACTACTGGAATCAGCACGACTTACTCTTTTCAGGCATAATATCTCCGGCAGAATTGCAGATGTCCATAGAGGATAAATTATTGCATTTCCTGGCAGTGAAGTGAAAGGCATAAAATATATGTGCCTTCCTAAACTCACTGTAATACATTTAGTTATGTATTCTTTCTCATGCACAAAAATAGAATCAGTTTAATAAGTACTAAAAGTATGAGCTGATTTTAAAGTCAGTCAATAAAAATGTGTTTTTGTTGAATAATTCTACAGAAAACCCCAACAATCATCAGAAGTCTCACTACATTTTCAACTTAATTCATGCCAACTCCTTACAGCGTTAATAACAGAATGTGAGCAAATACAAGTTAAAGACTGTCAGACTGAACTAGAAGCAAAAAACAAGTATAACTAAAGAAAGCAGTAACCTTTTTAGAATGATGCATATGTAGTTTAGGCTTTTATTCCATGAGCTAACATATCTGCAGCTGTGTGCCTTCTTCAGAGCTTTATCTACAGGGTTGCTAGACTAGTAAAAATCATGGAATCATTGCTCTCACGATGGTCATTAATTAAGCCACGTACAAGGCAATTTACCTGCAAAATAAGTTTTAAAATCCATCACTGATACAGCCTGTTAGAGAACTCACTATTCATCATTGCTATCATTATTTTTCTAACTCACAGCTCCTCTCCAGGAGCCCCACTGCTCCCTCTTACGCGCCAGGTGCCAAATAGCGAGTAAACACTGAAGCACTATCCCTAACAGTTCTGTCATGTTTGAATAAAGCTATTGCTTGACATTTTGGCAACAGATACCCATGTTTGAAAACCAAGAGGTTATTAGTCTGACAGATGAAGCCAGCAATTGAACAAATGGCATGTAAGAATCTTGTGCTATCACCCCTTCTTTGGGCTCTCTGTCACACTCTTTTTCTGAGAATATTGCTTACATTTCTGTCAGTTTTACAACACAACCAACCACTACCAACACATTGGACTCTGACAAATTGTCAGCAGCTTTGAATGCTGGTTCACTGTTGGTTTTGTGTGGCAGACAGATTCTTTACCGGTCGCTGACTGAGGGGCTAATTGCCTCCTGGCCCCAGCACCATTCCTCCTGTGGCTGCTCGGTCCCCAGTCTCCCGGGACTCTTTCTCAGCTCTGCCCGTAACCCGCAGAGCCCTTCTATCGGAGTTCAGTCAAGTGGGAGGGGAGAGGGAAGGATGGAGCGGTGGAGGGGTTGAAAAGACGGAGGGATACAGGGAGTGTTGTGCTCCACTGAGGCATTCTCTCAAACTATCACCCTCTGCAAGTGCAGCCACAGTGAAAATCGAAAGGTAGAATAGTAGAGATAGTGAAGAACGGGACAGGCAATACGGGGTGGAGACGAAGCGCAAAGAAGGGCGGAGAGTGATATGAAGAAGACCAAACAAAACACATTTCAAAGGATTTTGGCCAGATAAGGCTGAGGTGTGAAAGGATCTGGCATTGCAGGGAAAGTTTTGCTCCTTCAGTACTAAACAATACTACAACATGTGGGGAAATGTGGCATTTATAATGCTGCTTTAGCTTTATTTGTACAAAAATGTGCTTTCAGTAAATAGATATTGTATGTATATTGCAGAATGAATTCATTCCTGTGCCATTATTTAGCCACAATTGTTATTTTTGTTACATTTCATGTGTGAGTAGTAATCTCAGAAAGAGAGAGCATCGCTGTCGATTGAGCTAAATTTATTCAGAGTGCAATCATACAGTATATGTGCTAATTGACACTGGAGGTGATCCTTCATTCACAGAATCATCTTCCAGATGGCAGCCAGTCTCCATGTGTTTCGTTAACAATTTTGGATTGACCACCTTGCCCTGAAGATAACCATTTTTAATGTTGCCTATTTTCAGCAAGTCTTCTTCCCATTAGCAAGACATTGTGTTCCTGTGTATTCCCCCGAAGGAAGATGATGATAGACAGATACCTTCAGTACAATATGTGTCATTCATAGCTCATTAAACAGTGCAACGCTTGAGGGGAGAACTCAACTAGATAGCTTATTATAATGCTAATGATAAAACATATGATTTAGGGCCAGATGTTATTATGTGAATATTTGCTGTCAGACTGAGGATGAAAAAAACAAAGTGAGTTTACTGAAATACACAATTTTGGACAGTTGTAAAGGTCATCTGAGCTTCTGCAGTGGTTTGTTGTGCACTTTTCTTCCAGTCATGGCCACAATATTCTACCAGGACTTCCAAATGGATTTAAAGCCATTTCCTAACGTTTGCTCATTCAGAAAGCATTCTTGGGTCATGCAACATATGTATAGTCATGTTCGAGGACTGGAATAGTGGGGGGGGGGGGGGGGTTAGGCACTGCCTGACTCATGTTATTGTTATTTACACACACAGTCAAAAGTAGAGCGACATGGTAAAAAAATAAATAAATAGAAAGTACATTTTTGACTTTTTTGCTGTAATTAGTGGTATAAATACTTAGCTGTGTGCTTTTCTTTTTGTCCGCTTTTATAGTTCACCCTGTAGTTGTTGCAGCTGCTAATTCCTACTTTGAGTCTGTGGAGGGTGTAAACCAAGACTTGTGGAACAACACTGGTCTGTGTGATGTTTTTGGCATAGTGGCCACAGATATGGTGATGCACTTGGGTCTAGAGGGAACTTTCCCCATACACAGTCATCACAAAAGAAATGGCTGGAAAATGATAAGTAAATGTTGCTGATATATACAAACACTATAAAACTATTATATTGTACAATATTTAGCAAGCGTATTGTATTGAAAGTTTGACCTGACAATGGCGCTTGATGACAGTGATCACCAAAGTTATTACAATTCATCCTGTGGGGGACATGAATGTGCGTACCCATTTCATGGCAATTCATCCAATAGTTGTTGGGACATTTCACTCAAACCCATAAATGTGTACTTCATGATGGCACTAGAATCACCAAAGTCATTAGAATGCCTCCTTTGAGGACCAAAAATGTCTGTACAAAATGTCATGGCAATCAAATAGTTTTTGAGACAGTTCAGTCTGGACCAAAGTGGTGGACTGACTGAAACACCTGTATTACTGCTCTGATGGCTCTAACAGGGTGCTACAGTTCTAATGGGTACCCTGAACTGTCAGATTCTACTTTGTACCTTTTTTTAAGGTGAATCAAAAAGTACACTCTTGGGTTCAGGAGGGTCTATTATATGCCAATTTTATTACACCTGTGAAATGTGTACTTTTCAGTACCAAAATATCTCTATATTTGAGTTTGAACCATGCCCTTAATGGTTGACACCATCTTCCAAGCTCAAATTGACAAAGTTTGATGGGCTAGCAGGCAGACGAACCCAGCGGCTCAAATTCCGAGGGATTAGATGAAGGTAAGATTGGCTCTTTATCAAATAGCCCCCTCTAAACTTGATGGAATCTCACATTCCATCAGGTTTTAAGCTGTGTCTGTGTGTGTGTGTGTGTGTGTGTGTGTGTGTGTGTGTGTGTGTGTGTGTGTGGATTCAATATGTTGTGCTTTCATTCCCTCAGCTCCATAATGTTGGCATTCTCCAGCTTTAAAGCAGCCATATTATCCTCATTTTCAGGTTCATAATTGTATTTTAAGGTTGTACCAGAATAAGTTTACATGGTTTAATTTTCAAAAAACACCATATTTTTGTTGTACTGCACCGCTCTCTCTCACTGCTGCAGATCCTCTTTTGAGCTGGTCTCTGTTTTAGCTACAGAGTGAGACCTCTTTTCTTCTTCTTCTTCTTCTTCTTCTGTACTATCTTTGATTGCACTGCACATGCCCAGTAGCTCAGATGTAGATCATGTCAGCTAGCTAGCTCCATAGACAGTAAAAGAAAGGCTGTTTCTACAACTTCAGTCAGTTACAAGGCAGGATTAGCTGGGAGACTTCTAAATGAGGGCGCACATGTAAGTAGTTCTTTTGTAGATTATGGTGAACTTGTGTGTGTTGTAGCAGTGCTTTGCTATTGAGAACGAGGTAGCATGCTAGCGTTAGCATGCTAGCGTTAGCCATAGCGTTAGCATGCTAACGCTACGAGCTAATGGTTGCGGTTAGCCTGCTCGTTTCGGCTTGTGACGTCACAAGCCGTGCCGATTTTGAACAGCTCACCCAGAGACTGAAGGCAGGACACATTCAGAAACTGTATCTCACTCTAAACAGCATGGATGGATTTTTTTCAAAGTTTGTATGTGTGTGGAAGCACCAGAGACACAACATAACACCCCAAATCCCAGAAAAAGTGATTTTTTCATAATATGGGCACTTTAACTGCTTTTCATCCAGACTCGTTCCAATAGCGACTCAGCTCAGTCGGGCTGCCACTTCACTCTGTCCACATGCTGGTTGTGTGAGAAGAAGCCGAATGTTTAAAAAGATGGAAGGAGAAAGGTTATGATTTATGTCTGTGTGAGACGAATGTCTCAGCCACTGTCCTCATCCTTCCCCTCATCCCTCTGTCAGCCACTGGCTAACGCATTAATCTGTCTGCCAACCGATTGCAGAGGGGGAAAAAAAATGCTATAATCGTTCATCAAGGCCAGCTTGGGGCTTGCGAGTCAACCATGAGGGAGGGGGCTTTCATATTCATCCTGGCTTTTTTTGTCCCTTTTTTGCTCCACCACCCGGCCGGACAGTTATGAGGGGAAAGAGTGAACAGCACATATAAAACCACTTGTGAGCAGGAGGATAAATGTCAGTCAATGAAAGACCCCTCACCGTAAGGGAAGCCTTTCTAAGAGTAAACAAGCTCATGGTTCACGAGCTCTCCTGTATGCTACTGAATCAAATTCGACAACACTATTATTTTTTTTACAAGCTTTTGAAGAGTTATTCATGATGCAGGGCCATGTTTATATGCACGTAATACTTCTCAGTTTGAATTTCAAGTGATTCATGTTCCACATTCAAATCTGAACTGAACGTTAAGAACTCCTGTTTTTACTATTAGGTGCATAATGCTTCTGTATGCATAATTCCCATAATTCTCTTGTTATCTATTCCTCCACTGCACATTCTTATTTTATGGTTCATGTCATATGCTCTGTTTTAATGGTCTTGTTTTATGGGGAGAATAAGTCACTTTGTCCAAATGACATCATTTTCTATTTCTGGATTTTTTCCAAAATATATTTAGTGTGTAACGTGGGGGCGGGGCTAGAGTTTGGCTAGATGTGGGCTTTATTTTACCCCAACAGACTGCACTGAGATTAGCATAAACTTGCCTTCTACTTTTTTCTTCTTTTTGTTTCTTTTTGCATTTTAAGTAATTATTTAAATTAGCAACATAGTATTGCTGGAACTACAATGCATACAACAACAATAAATGACAAGATATAATAGAAAAAAAAGTAGAATTTAAAAAAATAAAATAAAATAAATACCAAAAGCTGATTACCTATATACATATGTGGTAGCATGATACGTTCAAGTCAAAGGATACTTTTACAACAGCGACCGGGTAACGGAGATATACCATACACCAGCACTTACATGCAGTCACTCCTACACATACACATATACATATGCACTTGAGTCTGTGTGCACACATGCATAAAGATGTATTTACACACCCATTCTATCTGCGAGGGAGGCCTTCTACTTTTTATAGACAACAGTCCTGGCTCTCTTCTCTGTTTTTGCCACAACATTTCTCCTGTTGTTTAATCTCTCTGCTTTCACCTTGAGCTTTTTCCTTTTTGGTCACATGATAAGACTTTGGAAGGGAGGGAGAAAACAAGCCTTCAAAGCGTCACAGCAATACATACAGTGTTAATGAAGCACCCATGACAAAGCTCTTTAATAAGTCACTGTTAACACTGTAATCACGGTTTCAAATTTCTTTAACTTTAATTTTATTTCCATACACAGAGTAGACTGGATATAAAATACTTATCCTGTTGAAGGTGGAGTCAGCGATTATAATTCAATACACTTCTTGTCAAATTCAGCAAATATTTCCTCACGGTCCACTAGCTGGAAGAAAAAATCTGGTGTTCATACAAAGCCCTGGCTCTGTAAATGGGAAACAAACAAAGTGGCTCGGACTGAGGAAAAAGGCCATGGATGTATAAAGAGAGGCAGTGGGAGCGAGAGGGACGGTAAAAAAAGGAGCACTAGCGGGAGGGGTGTATTTGTTTGGGTGTTGAGTTGAAATATCAATGATCTTTCTCCAGAATCGCAGACTCCACCTTTTCAAGATGTGTTCTTTACGTGCATAGTTAGTATTCTGCTGTGTAGTATTCTTGTAACCAATCAGAATTCTTCCAGGTGCTATATCTCAAACTCCCTATCACATTAATCAAAAGTACAAGATGCAGTATACAATTATATCATATTGACTAACATTTGCATATTTATACATTTGTGTTGTATTTTTTGTATATGTTTATAACATTTTATTAAAACCCTGTTGACCCTAAAGGCAGCTGTTATAATTTAGTTTTTGCTTCCAGTATCACAGTATCTAAAACCACTGTTTTATAAGCTTAATGTAGGTTAAGGCTGGAGTTTGCTTGAAATGATCTAGGTCCTACGAAGAGTTGTCCAACTAACTTATACTATACTACAACTTCTTACATAGAGTATAGCTCCTCA